>NW_027500434.1:0-93777 GCF_021521415.1 Bidens hawaiensis
ATAATACTGTATAAGAAGCTCGTAAACCGGTTATGTGTTTTTCTCATCTAGTTTGTAAACTTAGTACCAACCCATGTATTATGATGTAAATTAGTTTATGAATTTCTTTATAAACAATGTTGTTGATACCAGTATTATCTGTTACATTCCCGTATTACGCTTCCGCAACTACCTAGTCGGGGTGTGACAACAGCCCACTTAGCCATCCTACCTGACAATTATGGCTTTCTAAGAACATTCTTAACAGGATAGTTAGTTCTCAAAATAATAGTATGAGTCTCAAAATAATGTCTTAATTTAGTAGAAGCCATAATGAGTGCAAGAAATAACTTTTCTAAATGAGAATACCTTGCTTCTGCGTCTAAAAGACTCTTACTTACATAATAAACGGGGTGTTGTTCATCTTCATGATCCTTGACGAGGACGGCACTTACTGCATTACCCGAAACTGCTAGATATAAATATAAGGATTCTCCATCCACAGGCTTCATCAGAGCTGGAGCTGAGGATAAGTAATCCTTCAAGGCCTTGAGCATAGCCTCATGCTTTTCCGTCCACTCAAATTTCTTATTCTTTCCAAAAGGCCTTGAGCAACTACCTAGTCGGGGTGTGACAGAAGTTGGTATCAGAGCCATTGGTTATAAAGAATTAGGATGTCCCTTAGGATACCCTAAGATAACCGTAGGCTCGATTAACTCTGGGAATAAAATAATATTAAATAATATACACGAATGATTCTCGTGATGAACGCGAATGGACAAGTGGGTTATTATGGTCCGGAACGTAATAACAGACTTGTTTGTACGAGGAAATTCGAGAAGAAGTCGATAAACAATCGAATAGGTAAAAACAGCAACATACATGTATAAAATATAATAATAAATAAATAATTGTGTATATAAACGATTATCTGTGCTTATGTATATAAATACCCGCATATATTTAACTATGATGAGTATAGAAGGATATTATTCTTATTACTAACCATTGTGCAGGAATATGTCAAGATCTACTGATCGTTTACCTACTACCCTACCAACAAGGCCTGAGGAGGAGGAGGAGGATCCGGAAGAAGAAACGGAGGAGGAACCAGAGGAAATAGAAGAAGGTGCAGATGCGGTAATTCCACGCGAGGTACCCGCAGATCAACCCGACTTATCGGGTTACCGTTGTGATACCTACCCCCCTAGGGAATCCCCTAGGAATGTTGCAGGACAGGGAGCTACTAGTGCTTATCGTTCACACTGTTAGAGCACCCAGATCCCCTACTCTACCTGTACAGCATACACCAGTAACCCCCACCCACTATTAGAAACCGTCAGACTGCTCGCATTTCAGTGCGTCCACCTGAGCACACTTCTCTCCCACCTCTATCTACGTACCATAGGGGAGAAACATCACGTGTCCAGGTCACTGAGATACCTATTCCTACTTGGGGTTTACCCGCCCCGGTACCCGAGCCACCTCGTCATTCTGATTCAGCATGGTTTGTTTTAGCAACTGATCAGCTTTTAGACCACTCACATTCTATAAATAACCTAAACCTGCATAGATATGATATGCAAGATCACATGCGGTACATGCAGCAAGAAATCAGAATTGTGCAAAGATCCAGTGCTCACAGCCACGGGCGTCAGGATCGAGCAATGATACTACTGGGGGTATGCTTAGCAGTTAATGCGGCCCTAGTGGCTGCTGTTGTTTGGTTGTGGCTCCATGTTGCAAAGAATGGATAGGACATAATAGTCTAGTCTTATGTATATAGTCTTTTGATATCCCAAGCAGCATTTTGTTATAGCGTGTTGGACTGACTTGGGAGTTGTTTGTGGTTTAGTACTATTTCAAGCACTGGCCCTTATCGGGTTAAGTCTACATGTCACTTGGTGACAAATTTTGATACGCATATACAAGCGCTGGCCTATACCAGGTTAAGCCTATGCGCTAATTTTGAATGCATATGTACAGTAATGATTATAATTAATACAAACGTGTTTTCTTTGGCATAGTTATGTGCTGTGAAGGTGTAATATCGTAAAGTTGTGTTGATCATAGTGAAACGATATTAAATATTATATAATTGATTATTCTATAGAATGGCCCCGAGGAAAACAAACCCTTTGTCTGAGGCGGAAGTGGCCGCAATGATTGCTCGTCAACTACAAGCAGTGATACCAACAATTATAACACAAGTCACTGCAGGCATACGTGCTAACAATACTGTTAATCAACCTACGAGCACCACCACGGCCACTGTTAATACACCTCCGCCGGACACTAATGTAGCCCCGGGTGTTACTACCCCGGTGAATACTGATAATGTCATAAATAATAATAACACTCTCCCAACTATGAATGTCACTGGGAACCCGGAACCTGTTGTGCACCCTGATAATATCCCGAGCCCGAACCCTGTACCGGTTGTTAACACAACTAATAATGATAATACTCGGACCAATACCGATAATAACAATAATAATAATAACCGAGAACCCCCGCGTCAGGAGTACTCATACAAACAATTTACATCATGTAAACCGATTGAGTTTAAGGGTATTGAAGGACCTGGCGGACTGGTCAAATGGATAGAAAAGACCGAATTAGTAATTAATATCAGTAAGTGTCCACCGAACCGCGTGGTCAAATTTGTTACCAGTATGTTTCTAGACCAAGCGCTGATGTGGTGGAACACGGTAGTCCAAATAAGGGGACAAGATGCCATTAATCGTATGTCATGGACTGAATTAAAAACCCTCGTATTAGAACAATTTTGAACAAAAGATGAGATCCTGAAATTAGAACACGAACTTTGGAATTTGGAAATGAGAGGCACTGATCATTTAAGTTACACAAATCGTTTCAATGAATTGACTCGTTTGGTACCATGGTCAATTATTCCGGAATCCAAGCGCATTGAACGTTATATTTCGGGACTGATCCCAGCTGTGAGAAGTATAGTCTATTCCGCAGCCCACCCAACTTTAGAGAGTGCCGTGTTACAAGCCAGCGTCGTTACTTTTGACCTTACAAGAAATGGTGTATTAAAAGTTCCAGGAGAATCATCCAGTTTGAAACGAACTAGTTATACCTCTAGAACACAAGTGAAATCTCAGAATAAACGAATATGCCCTACAACTCAGGACTATGATATGACCAGTTTCGACATGAAACATGATACATACAAGGGGTCATTTCCGAAGTGTGGAAAGTGTAATTTTCATCATACTGGAAATTGTCGAACGATCATATGTCAGAGAAGCGGAAATATTGGGCATAATGCCCCAAGTGGTAGAACAATAATGAATACTTCAAACCGACAGTTTCAAACAACCCAACCTCGTCGTTCACAAACACCTAGTCACCAACCAATCCGACAACAATCTAATCAGCAAACTCCATCTACAATGAACCCTCATACATGTTATAAATGCGGTAGTAAGAAACACTTTAGGAGACACTGCCCCAATTTGAACCCGGGTACAGTGAGAAAGCAGAACCAAGTACAAGCATCAACCTCCAACACAGCTAAGGGACGCGCGTTTGTATTAGGACCGGGTGAAGCGCGTCATGATCCGAATGTGGTGACAGGTACATTCTTAGTTTCGGGTCAGTATGCTTCAGTTTTGTTTGATACGGGTGCCGATAGAAGTTTCATATCTGTTAATTTCTTACCTTTAGAAAATATGCCGGTTAGTGAACTAACATAACCATATACTATAGAACTCGCTAACGGTAAGTCTATACTTGTTAACCGAATAGTCCGAGACTGTTCCCTTATCCTAAACGCCCACCCATTCCTTATTGATTTACTTCCAGTGAAATTGGGAAGTTTCGATGTTATAGTCGGTATGGACTGGCTATCTAAGTATAAAGCTGAAATTGGCTGTAAGGATAAGACCGTTAGAATACCTCTTTCGAATGATGAAGCTATGATTGTTCAAGGTGAGAAATCTGGTACGGTACTGCCTCTCATATCTCAACTTATGGCATTGAGATATTTACGCCAAGATTGTACTTTATACTTGGCGAGTGTAACAGTTAAGGAACCCGAGGAAAAACGAATGGAAGACATCCCAGTGGTACACGAGTATTCAGATGTATTCCCCGATGAGTTGCCTGGTTTACCACCGACCCGACAAGTTGAATTCCGTATTGACTTGATACCGGGAGCAGCACCCATTGCTAAGGCACCTTATAGACTTGCGCCTTCTGAAATGCAAGAACTGTCCAACCAGTTACAAGAATTACTGGACAGGGGTTTTATTCGCCCTAGTTACTCACCGTGGGGAGCACCAGTGTTGTTTGTAAAGAAGAAAGATGGGAGTTTTCGAATGTGTATTGATTACCGAGAATTGAATAAAGTGACTATAAAGAATAGATACCCCTTACCTCGAATTGATGACTTGTTTGATCAGCTCCAAGGTGCAAAGTATTTTTCAAAAATTGATCTTAGATCTGGTTATCATCAAGTAAGAATTCAGGAAGAAGACGTACCAAAAACAGCTTTCCGAACTCGGTATGGTCACTATGAATTTTTGGTTATGCCGTTTGGGTTGACAAATGCACCTGCAGTGTTTATGGACCTCATGAACCGAGTTTGCAAACCTTACCTAGACAAGTTCGTGATAGTGTTTATCGATGACATTTTGATCTATTCGAGAAGTAAGGAGGAACACGAACAACATTTGTGGGAAATCTTAAAATTATTGAGGCAAGAGAAGTTATACGCAAAGTTGTCCAAATGTGAGTTTTGGCTACAAGAAGTACAGTTTTTGGGACACATTGTGAACCATCAAGGGATCCAAGTAGACCCAAGTAAAATTGAGGCCATTAAGAATTGGCAAGTGCCTAAGTCACCAAGAGAAATTCGTCAATTCTTAGGACTAGCTGGGTATTATAGAAGATTCATTGAAAACTTTTCAAGTATTGCACAACCTCTAACCCTCCTAACTCAAAAAGACAGAGCATATGAATGGGGAGAAGAACAAGAAATGGCCTTCCAAACGTTAAAACAGAAGTTATGTGAGGCTCCAATATTAAGCCTTCCAGATGGAACGGATGAATTGGTGGTATACTGTGACGCATCTCGTAAAGGTTTAGGATGCGTACTGATGCAAAGAAAGAAAGTAATAGCATATGCTTCCCGACAATTAAAAGTACATGAAAAGAATTATACGACCCATGATTTGGAACTGGGAGCAGTTATCTTTGCATTGAAGATTTGGAGACATTACTTGTATGGCACTAAATGTACCATCTATACTGATCACAAAAGCTTACAACACATATTCGATCAGAAAGAGCTAAACATGAGACAAAGGAGATGGGTAGAACTGTTAAATGATTATGACTGTGAGATTAAATACCATCCGGGTAAGGCCAACGTAGTAGCCGATGCTTTAAGCCGAAAAGACAGAATCAAACCATTAAGGGTACGAGCACTCGGAATGATTGTTCAAAGTAGCCTAACCGAACAAGTTCGCGTTGCACAAGATGAGGCCTTTAAGGCAGATCAGCTAGAAAAAGAAGAACTACATGGAAATGAAAGGAATTTTGAGAAGAAAATTGATGAAGTATATTATTACAAAAACCGGGTCTGGATTCCAACACTTCATAACTTCAAAAGCTGATTCTTGATGAAGCACACAAATCCAAATATTCTATACATCCAGGTACTGATAAGATGTATAAGGATGTTAAAGAATTTTACTGGTGGCCTGGTATGAAAAAGGATATAGCCGTGTATGTAAGTAAATGTGCAACATGTGCAAGGGTAATGACGGAATATCAAAAACCTTCTGGAATGTTACAACAACCCGAAATCCCACAATGGAAATGGGAACAAATTACCATGGACTTTGTGACACACCTTCCTAAAACTTCTCGAGGACACAACGCAATTTGGGTAATTGTGGACCGATTAACCAAATCCGCACACTTTATTCCCATCCGTAACAACTACACCACCGAAAAACTCGCTCAAATTTACATTGATGAAATAGTATCTCGACACGGAGTACCTCTTTCGATTATTTCCGATCGAGACAGTCACTTTACTTCACATTTCTGGCAAGCAGTACAAGAAGCCTTAGGAACCCGAATCGACCTAAGTACGGCTTACCATCCCCAGACTGATGGTCAATCCGAACGAACCATCCAAACTTTAGAAGATTTACTTCGTGCTTGTGTACTGGACTTCAAAGGGAATTGGGATCAACACCTCCCGCTCATTGAATTCTCTTACAATAACAGTTATCACAGTAGTATACAAGCAGCACCTTATGAAGCTCTATACGGGCGAAAATGTAGATCACCACTATGTTGGACAGAAGTGGGTGATACTCAAATTTCAAGATCCGATTTAATTCAGGAAACCACCGATAAAATTCACCAGATTAAGCAAAAATTGAAAGCAGCCCGTGACCGACAAAAGAGTTATGCCGATGTTCGCAGAAACCGTTATCTTTTGAAATAGGTGATAAGATATTTTTAAAAGTATCGCCATGGAAGGGTGTTATAAGATTTGGAAAGACTGGTAAACTAGCCCCGAGATACATCGGACCTTTTGAGATTGTCGCAAAAATTGGTCCCGTAGCTTACCGATTAAAACTACCCTTAGAACTGAGCACTATTCACGACGTGTTTCATGTATCGAATCAGAAAAAGTGTTTGACTGATGAAACGACAATAGTACCACTGGAAGATGTTCAGATCAACGAAAAACTCAACTTCGTAGAGGAACTGGTAGAAATTGTAGACGGGAAAACCAAACAGTTACGACACAACAAAATTTCATTAGTAAAAGTTCGGTGGAATTCAAAACAAGGACCCGAATATACTTGGGAACGAAAGGACGAATTCCGAAAGAAATACCCACACCTGTTCCCTAGAAAACCGATGACACATTAAATTTCGAGGACGAAATTTCTTAACGGGGGGAGAATGTGACATTCATGACAAAACGAGGTATACTATATTCATTACGTAACAAGTAAACGATAAATCGGTTAATTCGTAGTGCTTAAACGAGTAACCGACCGATACTAATTATGACCCGTATACATACTGAGGGGTCATATATGAGTTATATATATGTTATAGAGGCTAACATATTGATATTTAGGCCCTAGTACGTTTAAAACTCTATAAACGAAAAAGGTTTCGCTTATCGATACGCTATAAGCTTAAACGCAATCGTTAATATCAAAACAAGCATTGTAGCATCCGTTAAGCCGAAAAAGATTCATAAAACACTTATATGACATGTTCTAAGCAATCCGTGAAAATATTTTGGAATTTTACAACGAGTCAGTACGTTTTTCTTATTTTACAAAAATAAGCTGAAAAACACTCGTTTTTTACGCTATTTTTTACACCCGAATTAATTTTCTTGCGAAAAACCGAACCCGAACTAAATTTGAAGTGGGTTTTCAAGTTTGGGCTTGTATGATTAGAGAAATGGGCCAAAACAGCCCATTAAGGGCCTCCAAGGAATCCCGATCGGAACAGCCCTCCACACTACACATTTATTTTTTTTATAAAACTTCATTCTTAAGCTATTGTTATTCATTTTAACATATAAACTTTTGAAGTCCAAAGCAGCTCCAGCTCTGCTCTATCAATCTTCCTTCAAAAACTCTAGGTATTTTGATTATTTCATCATTTTTAACTTGATTTCATTAACTATGATTAACATATAAACATGTTTTAGTTAGTTTTAAACATGTTTAACCATCCAAAAACCCTAAAAATCAAGTAAAACCATGTTTTGATGTTAAACATGTTTACAAACCAGGAGCATATACGTTTTTGGTCAAAAACGCGGATTAGAACATGAATACAACGTTTTTACGGTTAGAAAGTTCGGTTTGAACCCAAAACCGAAACCCTAATTATCATGGCTGTTACATGGATGATTTATGCTTGGTTTGATGTTATATGATATGTAGATATACTGAGTTTGCAACCCGAGACCCGGAAAGTCGTTTAAGCTAGCAAAATTCATCGAAAACCGACAAGGTAAACCCGTAATACTCGTTTAGGGGCTGTTTATTATTAGGTTGTGACGTGCTTGTTGTTAGCTTGTGAAAACTTTCAGGAACATTAGGGATCATATAAATGAGTCCCTGTTCAAATTTGGTAATTTTTCGATAAACGGAGAATATTTGGTGAATTTATTTCCGTTTATGAGCGTTTATTTGGGAAAAATAACTAACCATATTGAAAAATTATGAAACTTGGTTTTGGAGTTTAATATGTGATGGTAAGATCACTGGTAAAGTTTGGGAATCATTGGGAATGTCTAAGTATGGTTTGTTCAATCATGGCTTAACCGAATTTTAACAGCCGAAAAACGCACAAAAAGGCATTTTGTCAAAAGAGTTAGGTTCTGGAAATTTTGCAGGGGCTATGTAATAATATTGAGGCCATTGGTAAAAATTATCGGATTTTTCGGAGGTCGTTTGATATAAACGGGTCATTTATTACACGATTATAACCTATTAAATGAATTTTTATAAATAAATAAATAACCAAAAAAATTTCTGAAAATATTTTTATAAAATTCTCCATGTCTTAATGTATGTTTACAAAAATTTACATAATTTATATATAAGTACATATTTAGTTATGATTAATCAAAGAATTAAATTATAATTGTTTTAACGAAACCGGCAGTTTTGTGTTTAACGGACTGACTGGTATGTCAAAATGTCAAAAGTGGTCAAATATCATATTTTTGAATGATATTAATAAAAACGAACTTTTTACGAGAATTCCGGACAATTCGGGTGGATTGTGCGCGTTTTGTATAATCAAACCCGTGTGAAAACGGAAACGAGCCCTGCGATCAAACCAGACACCGAAACCTTAAAATTCTTTCATAAATCAAATCATTTTATCAATCAATATATTTACTTAAGTTTTATGTGATCTTACCTAATCCCGAAACGTATAAACGATCAACTGAGCTAGGCTCAGGAAACGGTGAAACTGAGCCAAATCCAGTTTTAAACATTTCATAGTATATACAACGTCACAATCTAAGACTATGGTCATGTTCTGGGCCTAACAGCTATACCCAGATTATCTATACAACCCGACTTAGCTTGAACACTGTACTAGTAATAACGATACGATACCGTTTATACGAATCAGGCTATAAACGAGGCATCTGACTTATTGATACGTGATTTCTGTGCGAACTACGATAAGGTGAGTTTCACGACCCCCACTTTCTAAACTGTTTTACGAACTTTTGGGGTGAAAAGCATGTTTACATATACTGATATACTTGAAAACGTGGGATGATGTGGATTATCTAAGTACTAACACTTGACAAGTCCTCACAAACAAAAGTGATTAACTTCGTGCCGGTGACGTGTGGATAGTACTATCGGTTTGACAAACCCAACTGTGACAGAGCCGGTGGGGTAAGCCGGAACATATGTAAAACCAGTTGCACATTGTCATTATATATTTACATACTGCTATGTGGTGTTAGACATAGTACATACTTGGGGCAAAATGGCTGTTAAATGCCAACGGGAGCGCATGGGCAGGAGAGGCCATGCAGTATAGCTCGTTTCGGTTTCACTTGTGGCTTAGTATAATACATCATACACATACATATACACAGACATATATACATACACACTGTAAACTTTACGAACTCGTGAACTGATTTCATTGATACTCGTGAAACTTGAAACTCACCAACTAGACGTAGTTGACCCGTTTTAACATGCATTTCAGGTAAAGCAAAAGTGGAATGATTTGCTTACATGCTTGGTGTTAGGAAGAAAGTTGAATAGCTGTGAATAGACGCTGATATAATACTGTATAAGAAGCTCGTAAACCGGTTATGTGTTTTTCTCATCTAGTTTGTAAACTTAGTACCAACCCATGTATTATGATGTAAATTAGTTTATGAATTTCTTTATAAACAATGTTGTTGATACCAGTATTATCTGTTACATTCCCGTATTACGCTTCCGCAACTACCTAGTCGGGGTGTGACAACAGCCCACTTAGCCATCCTACCTGACAATTATGGCTTTCTAAGAACATTCTTAACAGGATAGTTAGTTCTCAAAATAATAGTATGAGTATCAAAATAATGTCTTAATTTAGTAGAAGCCATAATGAGTGCAAGAAATAACTTTTCTAAATGAGAATACCTTGCTTCTGCGTCTAAAAGACTCTTACTTACATAATAAACGGGGTGTTGTTCACCTTCATGATCCTTGACGAGGACGGCACTTACTGCATTACCCGAAACTGCTAGATATAAATATAAGGATTCTCCATCCACAGGCTTCATCAGAGCTGGAGCTGAGGATAAGTAATCCTTCAAGGCCTTGAGCATAGCCTCATGCTTTTCCGTCCACTCAAATTTCTTATTCTTTCCAAAAATGTCGTAGAAATCTTTTCACTTCTTGGAGGATCTGGAGATGAACCTGTTGAGAGCGGCTATTCTTCCCGTGAGCCTTTGTACGTCCTTGGCATTGGCAGGAGATTTCAGGTTGATGATGGCTACAATCTGCTCCGGGCATGCTTCAATTCCTCTTTTAGTCACCATGTATCCCATAAACTTTCCAGCCTTAACACCAAAGTGGCATTTTGACGGATTCAGTTTCATGTTATACTGGTCAAGGATATTGAATGCTTCTTCAAGATCCCTGAGGTGATCCTCAGCTCTCTTTGACTTCACCACCAAGTCAGCGATGTAGACTTCCATGGTTTTACCTAACTGATCCTTGAACATCATGTTGACCAGTCTTTGGTATGTTGCCCCTGCATTTATTAGTCCAAATGGCATAGAAATATAACAGTATATGCCAGTAGGAGTCATGAATGCAGTATCCTCTTGATCAGATGGTTCCATCTGAATTTGTTGAAATCCAGAGGAAGCATCCATAAAGGTGAGCATCTCATGTCCTGCCGTTGCATCCACCATGGAATCTATATGTGGTAACGGGAAAGGATCCTTGGGGTATACCTTGTTTAAATCAGTAAAGTCGACACACACCTTCCACTTTCCATTCTTTTTAGAAACAACAACCACATTTGCTAACCCTCGAAATACCTGTCATGTCTGAATGTTTGAAGGCAAATGTGGATTTTCTTCGTTTTAGGAAGGATATCATATCCTCCTCAATCTAATTGGGGATATTGGATCCTAGGAACACTTTCAAATCTGGATCCTTGGGGTCCAAGGATACTTCTTTTAAATCCTTCTCCAGAGCTTCCAGCACATCCTTAGGATGTTGCTATGGTTGCTATGCTATAGTTTGCTTGGTTGTCGGCTTCAGTGATGAAGATTAAAAATTCTTGGCCTCCACATGGTCACCGTCTATCCTTACTACTCCCCAAGGAGTTGGAAGTTTAATGCACTGGTGGTAAGTAGAAGCCACCGCCTTCATTCCATGTAACCAAGGCCTGCCTAAAATAACATTGCAACAAGAAAGGTTATCAATAACACAAAATCTTTGGTAAGAATTTAACCCTTAGATATATATTGGGCGGTAAATGTCCCCAATGTCTTCTTGGTTTCTCCACTGAAACAAACTAGCACTGATGTCCTCGGGATGATCTCAGAGTCTGGGATGTTCATCTTTTGAAGAACATCATGCTGAATGATATTGACCGAGCTCCCACCATCTACCAGGATCCTGCGTACATAATGGTTAGCAATAAACTATGTGACAATCAAACCGTCGTGATGAGGATCCTGGATGCTTGATTTATCTTCTTCACTGAAGAAGATCCTATTGTCGGTCGTCAAAGTGGTGGATATAAGCGGTCGTTCCCCATTATCCAACTTGGTTTCCTTGGCAAGTCTCTTAGCTACGGAGAAGGAAATGCCGCATATGTCTGATCCCTCGGAGATGAAGTTGATTACTTGAGCATCTGGTGGGGGCGGAGTTGCTTTTTGAGGAAGCTATTCAGGATCCTGGATCCTTGATTTTTTCTTCCTAAAAGCTCCTTAAAGTAGCCCTTGCTCAGGAGGTATCCAATCTCCCTTCTTAAACCGATGCAATCATCCGTCATGTCGCCAAAATCCTCATGGAAAGCGTACCATTTGGATTTGTCTCTAAAGGTGGTTGACTTTTCATTCTTTCGGGGCCACCTTGCTTTCTCACCTAGATCCTTCATGGCACAAATTAAACCATGAGTATCTACTAAGAAGCAGTACTCTGAGATGCTTGGGTAGTCCTCATCATCATCTCCTTCTTCAACCGCTCGGATGTTCTGATTGTTGAATTTGGAGTAGGGTTTCGAGTTGTTGTCCTTGAACGAAAACCCTTGCTTCTTTTCGGAGGATTCTTGTTTTGTTGTCCTTGAACGAAAACCCTTGCTTCTTTTCGAGTTGTTGTCCTTGAACAAATCTTCCAACCGGATAAATTTGAGTGCCTTATTTCGGACTTCATCTAAAGACCTTCAAGGAGTCATCACAAGATCATCATAAAAGGGGGAGCCCCTCTGAAGTCCCATCTTTAATGCTTCAACAGCAGTAGCCATGTCAATATTAGGGATTTCCAGAGCTTCCCCGCTAAACCTCGTGTCAACATCCTAAGGGATTCATCACTAGTTAACTTCTCAAATTTCCTACTACAAGAAAATTGACTGTTGAACAAGTTAACTAAGTGTGAGAAAGAAGTAACTGAAAAGGGAGGAAGACTTAGCAGCCATTTTAGCATGGATCCTGTCAGTTTGGATCCGAAACCTTTGCATAAACAAGCTTCTTTAAGTCTCTCACGAATAGGATTGACCTCCATCCTTTCTGTGTACTGAGCTACATGCTCCTCAGGATCAGTAGTCCCATCATAAGTCTTCATATTGGGCGTCTGGAATCGCTTTGGGATTTCAGCATCACAGATAGGTGGAGCAAATCTGGATAACTTGTGGCTCCCTTCTGGTATCTCGGGAATCAGACGGACCACCCCTGGTACATTGGATATCATATCCTTTAACTTTTGTAGTTCCTTAGTCATAGCTTGGTGGATACTTGCATCCTGCGCGGAACCACGATTAGCATCTAACGTTATAGGATCATAAAAGTTACCTCTTTGCTGGTTGGAGGTTGACATCCCGTATGAGTAGCCGAGGTACGAAGCGTCTACTACAGGAGTTGGTCAACCTGAAGCGATGGTTTGCATGGGGATTATATCTCATTCATGGACCTCGAATGACATTTGATGATGAACCCCTAAGGATCCTTGATTCTGGATGAAGGATCTTTGATTGGGGTTGAAGGATCCTAATGGTTGAGAGTTGAAGGATCCTGGTTGAAGATACAGTCCTGAGGATCCTGGTTTAAGGATGGATGATCCTTGAGGGAAAGTTGAGGATCCTTGAGCTAGTTAACCCATGGATCCTGGTTGAAGGATAGATGATCCTTGCCGGAAGTATGAGGATCATTGAGTTTGCTGACCCATTAACCCTTGTTAAAGGATAGATGATCCTGGCTGAAACACTGAGGATCCTTGTGTCTATTAACCCATGAACCCCAGTTGAAGGATAGATGATCCTTGAGTAAATTGATCCAAGGATCCTGGAATGGTGAAATCCAGCATCCTGGGTATCAAAGGAGTGTGATCCTCCGCTGGCCTCTTAGTCTTCTTGAGATCTTCTATCTCACGAAGGATCCTCTGTTTGGTCTTGGTATGTTGCTCCATATACGCTTTTACCTGCGAAAACATATTAGAAACATCATTGTTAGTACTAACCACCGGGGTGTCAGCGATGGTTTTTGAGCTCTGGTAGACTGGCAGCTGTGTTTTTTTGCTTTCAGCAGCGGCAGGCCGTGGTGATCCCATGATTGGCGGAGGCATCGGCGGCAAAGTCCTTGATGAGAGAGGAACTGTAGACGACATGGTTGATGAAGCAGAGGTTGATTGAGAGGCCATTGATAGTGATATGGGTATGAAAAGGTTGAAAATGATAGGAATAATGTGGATTATAGCACCAATCGCCCCACTGTGGGCGCCAAATTGTTTTGGATAGTGTTATGCTAATAATAACGATTATATGAATGAAAACGGAATAAACACAGTGATTTGTTGCGAGGAAAAACCTTTTGACCTTGTTGAGATCAAAAGAAAAAAACCCCGGGTGATGACAACTCGTCGATCACCACTTTATTAATATCAAAAAAGGTTACAATGGTTTGGAGATTGTGATCGATGTTACAAAGTAAGCTAGTGTGTAGAGAGAATTATTGAATCTACTCTAGTGCGTGTGAGAGTACAAGTGTTTCTTAACCGATCATATCTCGATGTTTATATAAAAAAAATACATTCAACAAAAAGTCCTAACTATCCGCCACTATTCCACTATTCCTCCAACGTTCATTGACCACGTGCTGGTAGATTCTAGTAGCGAACTTTAAGGTATACCAAGTCACAAAGCCATTACTTCTATTGAAAAATAACCTGCACACGTGAAACAATTATTAACAATACCAACCTGTGAGGATCCTTTATCCTTGACAAGACTCTGGAACTCTTCAGGAGGATAACTGATCCAGACACATCTTCAAGGATAATATATCCTCTGCGGAGAAAATAACCGTCCTAACATTGATGATGGCTTCAATCTATTCGGGGCTCGCTTCTATTCCTCTCTTGGTCACCATGTATCCTAGAAATTTCCCAGCCTTAACACCGAAATGGCATTTTGACGGGTTTAGTTTCATATTGTACAGATCCAGGATATTGAATTCTTTTTCAAGATCTCTGAGGTGATCCTCATCTCTCTTTGACTTCACTACCATGTCATCTATATAGACTTCCATGTTCTTGCTTAACGGATCATTGAACATTATGTTGATCAATCTTTGATATGTTGCCTCTGCATTTCTTAGTCCGAACGACATAGCAATATAACAATATATGCCGGTAGGAGTCATGAATGTTGTATCCACTTGATCAGATGGTTCCATCTGAATTTGTTGAAATCCAGAGGAAGCGTCCATAAAGGTATGCATCTCATGTCCTACCGTTGCATCCACCATGGAGTCTATATGTGGTAATGGGAAAGGATCCTTGGGGCATGCCTTGTTTAAATCAGTAAAATCGACACACACCCTCCACTTTCCATTCTTTTTAGAAACAACAACCACATTAGCTAACCATCAAGGATACTTAACCTTTCTAATCATAGTGGCCTTTAGTAGTTTTTAAACATCTTCTTCTATGATCGCGTTCGTCTTAGGAGAGAATTTCCTTCGCTTCTGTTGGATAAGTTTAACAGATCAATCAAAGCCTAATTTGTGGGTAATTACCTCCTTAGAAATACCTGGCATGTCTGAGTGTCGGAAGGAAAAAGTGGACTTTCTTTGTGTTAGGCCATGATTTTTACACCGAGGATCCTTTATCCTTAACTGCCTTTTAGATGGTTTATCCGTAAAAAATATATCAGGATATAATGGATCGACGATCCTCGGTATTATTTGTTTACTAATGATTGCATTCAATATGGTGATGTGTTAGACAGGTGTAGCGACTCTAAAGACAGACTTGCATCAACTATCCTCACAGTGTATCCTATTGCTGGAATGTGGATCCAGGATCCTAATTCAATATAACTAGTCATGGACGAATTCTCTAGAAGATTGATGATTAAATAACAACAATGGCTATGAGACTCGTTCTTCCGCTTATCTCGCTACTGGGTGGCTATTGGCACGGGGTCCAAGGTCGTGGAGCGGCTAAGTGGAAGACTTCCGAATAGATAGGAATTATTGTTATTGTTATTATCTTATTTATGCGATATACGATCGAGCTAAAAACACACATGTACTTACACACACACTAGAGCAGAAATTAATACTCTCTACACACTAGCATACTCTGTAATCTCGATCATATTCTCCACCACATTTGTAACAACCTTTCGTTCTGTTAATATAATCGACGGTGATAGTTTTCACCGTCTGGGGGTTTTTTGTGCCGGAGATCACGATAATCATATACTCGTAGACCAAAGGTTACCTTGTTGATCATTGACTAAAGTAATCCGACCAAAGATTATCCTATTAATCCTTGACCGGAGTTATTTTACCAACAATTACCTCGATAAGTTTTCACCGAAGTAAGACTATCGTGATTAAGGGCTTTTTCCCTCGTAATCATACCTTTGTGTTCACCAATATCACGCTTATACACTTGTCATTGTCAAGTTAGCACCTTACCTCACTTAACAGATTTTGATACTTGATCCTTAACAGATTTTTATCCAAAATAATTTGGCGCCCACCGTGGGGCAATTGGTGCTATAATCCATATTAATGTTATCATTCTCAACTTTTTGATACCCTTATCACTATCAATGGCCTCTCAATCAACCTCTACTACATCAACCATGCCGACAACGGTTCCTCTCTCATCGAGGACTTTGCCACCGATGCCTCCGCCAATCACGGGAACGCAACGGCCTGCTGCTGCTGGTAGCAAGACACAACTCCCAGTCTTCCAGAGCTCAAAAAATGATGCTGTTGCCCATGTGGTTAATATTAACAGTGATGTTTTATCAATGTTTTCATAGGTTAAAGCATACATGGAGCAGCAGAACAAAACTAATCAGAAGATCCTACGTGAGATAGAGGATCTCAAATAGAACAAGAGGCCAGGAAAGGATCTCACCCCCTTGATGCCCAGGATGCTGGATTTCAGCAGTCCAGAATCCGTGGCGCAGTTCTCGCAAGGATCATCCATCCTTCAACCAGGGTCCATGGGTGAGCAAACTCAAGGATCCTCGCTATTTCAGCCAGGATCATCTATCCTTCAACAGGGATCCATGGGTCAGCAGAATCAAGGATCCTCATATTATCGGCAAGGATCGGTCATCCTTCCACAAGGATCCTATGGTACCCAACCTCAAGGATCCTTCTTTCCGAATCAAGGATCCTCAGGCGTCCAACATCAACGATCCTCCGAAGTCCAATAAGTAGATATAATCCCCATGCAGACCATAGCTTCTGGAGGACCTACTCTGATTGCTGACTCCTCTTATCCCAGATACTCGTCAAGAATACCAAACTCCACCCAGCAGAGAGGTAACTGGTACGATCCTATATCTTTAGATACTAACCATGTTCCCATGCAGGATATAGGTATCAACCAGGCCATGGCCAGAGAATTACAAAAGCTAAAGGATATGATATCCAGTGTCCCAGGAGTGATACGTCCAATCCCTGAAATACCGGAGGGGAGTCACAAGTTATCCAGATTCGCTTCGCCCATATGTGATGCTGAAATCCCGAAGCGGTTTCAAACTCCCAACATGAAGACGTATGATGGGAGCACCGATCCTGAGGAACATGTTGCCCAATATCGGTAGAGAATGGAACTTAATCCTGTTCCTGAGAGACTCAAAGAGGCTTGCCTTTGTAAAGGATTTGGAGCCACACTAACGGAATCTGCAATAAAATGGCTACTAAGTCTCCCCCTTTTCTCGGTTACATCTTTCTCTCATTTAGTTAATTTGTTTAACACTCAATTTTCCTGTAGTCAAAAATTTGAGAGGTTAACCAGTGATTTATATCGTGTTATCCAGCCTAGTGATGAATCCCTTAGGGATTTCATTACCAGATTCGGAAAGGAAGCTCTAGAAATCCCAAATCTTGATATGACTACTTCTGTTGAAGCATTCAAGATGGGAATTCAAAAGAGCTCCCCTTTTTATGATGATTTAGTGATGAATCCATGCAGGACATTGGATGAAGTCAGAAGCAGGGCATTAAGATACATCCGCTTAGAAGAAGATAAAAAGATCCAGGATCGTCTCGGGGGACAAACGAAGCAAGAAACTCCTGAAAAGAATAAAGGATCCTGGAATAGGAACAACAATTCAAAGCCGTACGCCAAGTTTAACAATCAGTACGTACAGGCAGTTGAAGAAGGAGATGACGATGAAGACTATCCTTGCATCTCCGATTACTATTTCTCTATAAATACTCATGGCTTGATTTGTGCCATGAAAGATCTGGGAGAAAAAGCAAGGTGGCCCCGAAAGAATGAATAGGTTGTCGGCTTCAAGGATAAGTCCTGAGCAAGGTTTTGGCAACGCAACAGACGAATGCATCGCTTTAAGGAAAGAAATTGGATACCTCCTAAGCAATGGTCACTTTAAAGAACTCTTGGGAAGGAAGAAATCCAAGATCCAGAATCCTGAAGATCTTCCACAAAAAGCAACACCGCCACCGCCGGATGCTCATGTGATCAACTTTGTCTCCAGAGACTACAAATTGTTTAGAGATTCTTGTGTCGTAGCAGAGAGTCCCGTAAAAGAATTCGAGTTGGATAATGGGAGAAGACCACTCATCCCCACTACTCGAGTGACTGATCAGAGAATCTTTTTTAATTCAAGGATCCAGGATCCTCAACAAGACAAGCCAGATGTGCGAGTAGTTATTTCATCTCGGGAGGTTCAGACATATGTGGAACTTCCTTCTCTGCCGCAAAAAGATTCACCAAGGAGATCAAGATGGATAACGGAGATCGTCCAATAGTGTCGACCATATTAACAATAGACAAGAGAATCTTCTTCGATGAGGAAGAAAAGATGAACATTCAGGATCCTCATCATGATGGTTTGATTATTACTTTATTTATCTCTAACCATTATGTACGCAGGATCCTAGTAGACGGCGGCAGCTCGGTCAAAGTTATCCAACATGATGTCCTTAAGAAAATGAACATCCCGGATTCAGAAAACATCCCTAGAACACCGGTGCTAGTTGGTTTCAGTGGCAAAACCAAGAAGACACTGGGGGACATCAACCTCCCAATTTATATCGAAGGGTTAAATTCATACAAAAAATTTTGTGTTATAGATAACCTTTCCTGTTGCAATGTTATTTTAGGTAAGCCGTGGCTCCATGGAATGAAGGCTGTAGCCTCAACTTACCACCGGTGCATCAAGTTACCTACTCCTTGGGGAGTTGTAAAGATAGTAGGTGACCAAGCGGAGGCCAAGAATTATTATTCATCATAAATGAAGCCAACAACCAAGCCGACCATAGCATAGCAATTACAGAAACATCCTAGGGACGTGATGGAAGCTCGGGAGAAAGACCTTAAAGAAGTATCATTGGACCCCGAGGATCCTGAAATAAAGGTGTTCCTATGATCCAGTATCCCAAGTAAGATTGAGGAGGATATAATATCCTTCTTATGGCGAAGAAGATCTACCTTTGCCTTCAAGCACTCGGATATGACAGATATTTCAAAATTGGTAATCACTCATAAACTCGGCCTTGATTTATCTGTTAAACCCGTCCATCAGAAGCGAAGGAAATTCTCTCCTGAGAGGAACAAGATCATACAAGAAGAAGTTGAAAAACTTCTTAAGGACGGTATGATCAGAGAGGTTCAATATCCTCGATGGCTAGCTAATGTGGTCGTTGTTTTAAAAAAGAATGGAAAGTGGAGGGTGTGTGTCGATTTTACTGATTTAAACAAGGCATACCCCAAGGATCCTTTCCCATTACCACATATAGATTCTATGGTGGATGCAACGGTAGGACATGAAATGCTTACCTTTATGGATGCTTCCTCTGGATTCCAGCAAATTCAGATGGAACCATCTGATCAAGAGGATACAGCATTCATGACTCCTACCGGCATATACTGTTATACTGCTATACCGTTTGGACTAAGAAATGCAGGGGAAACATACCAAAGATTAGTCAATGTGATGTTCAGGGATCAGTTGGGTAAGACTATGGAGGTCTACATAGAAGATATGGTGGTAAAATCAAAGAAAGTTGAGGATCTCTTTAGAGACCTCGAGAAAGCATTCAACATCCTCAACCAATATAACATGAAACTGAATCCGTCAAAATGCCACTTCGGTGTTAAGGCTGGAAAGTTTCTGGGATATATGGTGACTAAGAGAGGAATTGAAGCAAGCCCCGAGCAGATTGAAGCCATCCTCAATTTGAAGTCTCTTGCAAATACAAAGGATGTCCAAAGGCTCACATGAAGAATAGCCACTCTCAACCGATTCATCTCAAGATCCTTCGAGAAATGTGAAGACTTCTATGATATTCTTTGAAAGAATAAGAAGTTTGAATGGACAGAAAAACATGAGGCAGCACTCAAGTCGTTGAAGGATTACTTATCCTCAGCACCATCCTTAATGAAGCCTGTGGATGGAAAATCCTTGTATTTATACATAGCAGTTTCAGGTAATGCAGTAAGTGCTGTTTTCGTTAAGGATCATGAAGGTGAACAACACCCCGTATATTATGTAAGTAAATGTCTGTTAAATGCAGAAGCCAGGTATTCTCATCTTGAAAAATTAATTCTTGCTTTAAATGGCTTCTACTAAATTGAGACATTATTTTGAAACTCATCCTATTATTTTGAGAACTATTTATCCTGTGAAGAATGTTCTTAGAAAACCAGAGTTATCAGGAAGAATGGCCAAATGGGCAGTGAAGCTAAGTGCATATGATATCCAGTACGAGCCGAGAACAGCAATCAAGTCTCAAGCACTGGCGGACTTTGTGGCTGATTTCACGAGTGACCTACAAAAAGAAGCTGACTTGGAGGTCCAACAACTGGAAAAGATCAAGGATCCTTGGATCCTCTTCACAGATCGAGCATCCAACGTAAGAGGAACGGGATTGGGCATACTATTGAAATCGCCAAATACCCAGTCCATTGCAGGTGGATTCCAAGCTACCAACAATGAAGCAGAATACGAAGCACTTATAGCAGGTTTACTCTTAGCCAAAAATATGAGGATCAGGTATCTTCAAGTTTATATGGATTCTTTACTCATTACTAACCACATTAACGGTTCTTATACCGTAAAAGGTGAAAATATGATCAAATATTTAGAAATTGTGAAGGAATTAGAAAAATCCTTCGAAGTGTTTAGTATAGTACAGGTACCAAGAGAAGAAAATGCCGGGGCAGACGCTTTGGCAAATCTAGCCTCATCCTTAAAAATACCAAAAAATACCAAGATCCCAATTATTTACATACTCTCGCCAACAATAGGAGAGCAAGAAGTTGGGGAAATAACAAATGATAAGCGGATTGTGCTTTGGAATCCATTATCCTAGGACAATCAAGGATCCTGGATCCTCTCGATCAAAAAGTATATACAAACAGGAGAAATTCCAACAGCAGAAAATCCCAGATCCTTCAAACTCAAGGTATCACAGTACATTTTATTAGATTATATGCTATATAGAAAATCTCTTGCAGGTCCATACTTAAGATGCATTGAGGATCCTGATATCAAAGAAGTACTCAAGGATTTTCATGAAGGAGATTGCGGCAATCACACAGGTGGAAGAGCATTATTTTCTAGAATACTTAGAACTGGTTACTTCTGGCCAACAATGAAGAAGGAGTCAGTGGAGTATTCAAGGAAATGTGATGCTTGTCAAAGACGTGAAAAAATCCTTCATCAGCCAGCAGAGCATTTATATCTTATATCCTCCTTATGGCCTTTCATGAAAGGGGGCTTGGACGTCAAACGTTGCTCCATTTCCCATGAAGAGACTTATGTCTCCTTTCTTGAAATTATTTCTTCTTTTGAACCCCTGCAACGAATTGCATATATGAGTTCCACATTCGGTATCCAATACCCATGTGTTAGAAGAAATAATATTATGATCAATATGGATCATGAAAGTTGTACCTGAGGTTTGCCCCGCATCCCTCTTAGCTTTCAACTCCTTGAGATAGGTTGGATAATTTCTTATCCAATGGCTTATCTCCCCACAACCAAATCACGGATTCTCAGCGCTAACCTTTAGCTTCTTAGGTTTGGGTTCCACCTTTGCCTTTCCCTTGAACCCCTTCTTGACTTGCCCTTTACCAATGACAACCTTTGCCTTTGGTTTCGGGTGATGCCTCTTCTTCAAGCCACCCTAATTGATCGTGAGAACGTGTAAAACCTTTATACCCATTCCAGCTTCGGCTGTGTTAAACATTGCGTGAAGCTCACAAATGCTTTTGTCCCATCCGTTCATGTTGTAGTTCATGACGAATGTCTCAAACCTTTTAGTTAGGCCGTTCAGGATCAAATCCATGGCTAACTCTTTTAAGACGTGATAGTTAAGCCGTTCAAGCCGATCAATGTGGCTTTTCATCTTAAGCACATAAGATGATACGGATTGGGTTTCTTCCATATGACATGCATGAAGTGCTCGAACCGTTTCGAAGCGCTTCACCCTAGCTTGAGTAAGGAACATTTCCTTAAGTTGGGTGATCATGTCATACGCCCCATGATTCTCGAAATCCTTTTGGATCTCTGGAATCATTGTTCCCAACATGAGGCAAGAAACTTGCACCGAATCTTTGGTGTATTTCAGCCAATCCGGATAGGCATCCAAGTCATTAACGTCGGGTTCATCGGAAATAGGATCGTCTAATATATAGGACTTCTTCTCTTGCTTGAGAACAATTCTCAAGTTTCGATACCAGTCCATAAAGTTGTTAAAGTTCAGACGATCCTTATCCAGAATGGATCTTAGTGATAGATTATGCACATGAGGGATAATAGCGTTCTGTGGATTGTTTGCGGCCATCTATAAAAGAATTTAACAAAGTTCAATTTAGTATTTTCGATATCAATAAATTTTAATCTTTAATACCCTTTAATGTCTCCAAGACAATTATTGATTAAAATCTAGAATCCAACGTTTCATTCAAATAGTAGTTAGGTGACCTCTATCCTACTATTCAAATTAACAAGGTAGTCAAGTTTGACAATTGCAACCCTTTGCAACTTCTAGTTTTATGGGATCGGTTAAACATCATATGTTTTGTTGGCATGTTTAATACCATCAACACCTTTGAACGCCATGTGCCGGTGACCCTATTCACATGTTTTCAAATCAAGTCTTCCTACTTACACACACATGTGAGATTACACATACAAGTGGTTAGGTGACCCTCATCACAAAGTATTGTAAAACCACCTCAAGATCACAAGTTTTTTTAAATGTGGTTAGGTGACCCTATTCCACGATTCAAGTCTACAAGTGACTTAAGTGTCGTATAAAAGGATGGTGTTCAACTTGTTTTAAAAGGGATTTTAGTTTTCAAAATTCTAGATTGGAAAACTATTTAATGTACCTTCCATTTGCATGCATTCAAATGTATGGTACCTTTGAAAACCAATTTTCAAATTCCTTTTAATAAAACCCATTTTATTATGAAATCATTAATATTTAATAAAACCAATTTTATCACTTAATAATTTCAAAGGAATCACTTTTATGCTAGTTGTCGATTTTAATTGTTAACATCCAAACATGATAAAACAATAAATATAAATCAACCACACAAGCATAAAATACAAACATAAGTCCATAACCATATCCACCTAGAATGACAACACTTGTTGACCGAAACAAGTGTGCCAAAAGGTCTCTCCTAAGGGACAAGAATGACACAAGGGATGTGACGGTGAACTCCGACATGATCCCGCATCCATATGCTTCAAGTGTCCACCTTGTGTTGTGACTCTTCCACTTTATTTGGGCTTCCTCTTGGGATCAAACTTCAGCTCCTAGCTTACATGGGCATCCAAAGTTTGGGCTTTGGCCACTGTGCTAAAATCCCATCTTGTACTATGAAGTCCATTAAGGCTCAAAACCAAAACCGTAACTTTGTTGCTTCTTCTTTTACAAAAAAAATATATCCTAATACATTTTTATCTAGTAAAAGAAATACAACTAATCTACTTATTATTACAAACCAAAATGAATAAACTGAATAAATCACAACACAAACACACATCCAAAGGTCATGGGTAGGTTATAAACATCCAAATGCCCATCCAAATATGCAAGGTCTTAGAAGACCAAAATGGTTCCCTTTTACCCATAAAACTTTCGGCCAAGAGAAACAAAACCGAAAATTTCGGGTTCTGTCCAAACAAAAATAATTAATCATCCACATGACTTAATTCTTCAAGATTATCACATGCATGTAAAGAATAATCTTGAGGAACCAAGAGGTAACCAAAAGCCAAAAAACTTTCGGCCATATGGTGAACCACACCATAAAACCAAAATTTTTAGATCTATGAAGCATGTATCCGTATAAGCGGCTCTGATACCATTGTTGGGTTTTAGCAAGATTATCAAAGTCCAAAATAACCATTTATTAAGGAAAACGCAGCGGAAATAATGTATTTAAATCTTGTTAACCATTACACATAAACCCGTTTATGTAAAACCCAATGCCCGGATCCATATACGAATATGCATGCTATCAAAACACAACCATAGAGTGTTAACATATATATACCTTCAAGTCTACGGATTCGAAGGAGATGAATGAGGTTGAACGGCTAGAATCCAAAGAATGAATCCTCAAGCTTGTATACCCGACAAGCTCCAAAAAACACCTAGGTTGCTAGGATCCAAAACACTTGCAAGAACACCCTTGTTCTTCTTCTTCTTCTTCTTCTTCTTCTTCTTCTTCTTCTTCTTCTCTGTTCCGAATGGAGAGAAAAGAGAGAGAGAGCAATGTGTGTGTGAGAGAGTATGGTTGTTTTTCTCCAAGAAAAGTGATCTCCCAATCAACAACCATGCATGCTTTGAAAGAATAAAAGGAGGAGAGAGAAGAGGGAAGAATTTTCCCACCCAAATTTCAAATCCACATTTAATTACTTACATTTTATTTCACTTATATTTTTTATGTTATAAAACATAACATAAGTAACATGCAATATGTTATTTAACCAATTTAAATAACATCTCTCAAAATATAAATTATCCATATAATTTATTGAACACACAAATGCAAATATTTAGAAAACCCAATTTCCAAATATTATAAGTGTTGATAATCATTACTTAGATCATATCTAATAATAATTATTGTGGTGTTTGTCTAGCTTGCTATTGGGTATGACCCGACTTGGATCAATACGTACTAGCCACATCAACTCTAATATGTGTCTTGGGCAGATCGATTCCAACAGTCCCAACTAATGAAAAATTTAAAATACACTTTAGTTTGTCGGCCCATGAGCGTTACATGGCGATTTAACCGACCAAACTAAACAACGAATAAACAAGAGAAAATTATGGGTAGTTAGTGTATCCCGTGAACCACCACGTATGATGAACCCCAACAAAAATAATATTCAAAACAATATGAGGAATGGATAGTAGGGGTGCCCATGGATACCATGGATTTTTCACCCAACTAACCAATTAAATAAAAAACAAAATAATCGGAATTTAACGAGTTTAGCCACGAACAACCGTGAATTCGGTTTAAAATCAATCAAAGGTGTCGATCGTATATCAGTGGTGTTCCACTTTGGCCAAGGGGAACTTGTCATAATACCTAGCCATATGATGAAGGAGCAAAAACAAAAGTAGGGAATTCTTAAGGAATTTCCCAAAAATAAAAGGCAATCTACTTTGATTTAAAATATTTACGAAAAATATACTTTGAAGGTTGATGTCACACCCCAACCTACGGCGGAAATGACGGAGCGCAAACTGATTGATCATAGCTTTTCAAAGGTTACTAATATGGAATATTAAAAGTGTCAGTATTTATTTAATTTTATTAAATAGTCAAGTACATCAAAGTTATAAGTAAACATGTAAAGTAAACATTCAAATTCAATTCTTGTATATTCTTCTCTAACATGCATCCTAAGTTGCTTCAAACAATCTTGATAATCACGTTACACGATAACCTGCATATGCATTGAAAATAAAGTAGATTTGGCAACACAAGGTTGAGTGAGCAACACACCAGTTTAAACGTACATTTAGTATATATAAAAATAAGTATTGCGAAAAGTCTTATGAGAATAACAAATTAACCAAATGAGCAAGTATAACTGAGATGTCGAGAAGCACAAAGGCTAACGACTGGCGTATGATCATACTAGACTGAGATTATGTTGGACCTCTCCGAATACGGAAGCATATATAGCAAATAAGCATATAAACAAGAAATGTATAAGTTGTTTAACATATAAGACAATAGTTGCAGTTTTGAGTATAAGTATATATGAGAAATATAATTTACGCACATGTCCCCAAAACGTGGAAAAAGAAGTAAAATGGGGGAATGTGGTACTCACGTTAGCAATAGGCAAAAGATAAGCGAAGGCGGTAAGAACGGTAGTAAACAAGAGTTACGCTCTTCGGAAGTCATCGACGAGAAATCCTAAGAAACAATGGTTGTGGAATAAATATGAATTGAATAAAGGGTCTAAAACTAAATAGCGGTTCGGGATTTGATGATCGAGTATGTTCATACGAGAGTTAAAGTTTACTTGATTTACTTTATATGTAGTAATACTTCCTTTACTTAATGAGTTATATAATATATCTTTAATTATTTATAAATAATATACCTAACTAAATAAATATTTATAATTTTTGAATCGATTATATAAAGAGATCCTTTTTAACATATTTATTTTAAACTAAAATACTTCTAATACGTATTTTTATTATTAATAAATATTTCTGTTAATAAATATTGTAAATAATAGCATATAATTTATAAATAATAATATTTATATAAAATATTGTTCCTTCATAAAATACATAAACTTATCCATTACGTAAAACAATAAAGTATAATATATGTTTCAATTATGTATAAAACTAAACAATTTTAAATCTTTAATACAACTTTTATAAGACTTTTAATAATAATATATACATATGAATTTAACCAATATTCGGAATCGTGATCGGGTAATATGTCGGTTTTTAACAACACATAAATAAATTATAAGTTTTATAATATTAATAATATAACTTAATTTATTAAATATCTTAATATACTTGTTTAAATGAATTTAACAAAAAAAAATTACCAAAATCGGTGCTGGGGGAGGCTCGAATCGGCGCCCCCAGCCTCGATGAGCATTTACACACCCACCCTAGACAACTTGCTAGGTTGTTAATTGATTATAAGTTCTGACTTGTAATTTAAAGCCCACCAGACGCGAACCCAATCCAACCACAAGAACCCTAGGATCATAAATCGTTTAATTCGCTTAGAGATGGATTAATTAATGTTAGGGCTAATGTTGTATGATCATAGTCAAATTCAATAACTATATAAATTACCTTTAATGTTGTTTATACACTGGTTAATTGATGATGACAGAGTCGGCCATAAAAACGATTACGAACAGTTAATGAAAACTGTGATAACCCAATTAGTGTTAGGGGCTTAGTTGACGAGGTCGAGAGGGTAGTTTTTGCACATCTAATTGAGTTAATATGAACGATTGCTTGTATAATAAGTCCGGATTATAGTCGGCTTCGTTAATAAGGAAAGGAATATCAAGAACGATTAAATTAACATGTTTATACTGTTTCTTAGGCCGGAAATAATATAATTAAGAGATACACAAGATCAATTACCACCAATAAACGAAAATTATGGTCCAAGTTAACCCTTATTGAATTCGGGTACAAAAAGAAAATATGGATACGGGTTTGGGTATTAGGATATCCAGTTTTATATGGGTTATAATAATAAGTTACATTTTAGCCCTTGGGGTTTAAGGATGGGTACACAAAAGAATAAAGGGTTATAGTTTGGGTTAAAAGTGTCAAAACAATAAAGATATATTTATAAATAATTTTAATAATAAGTTAAAAATAATATATTAAAACAAATTTAAACTCGATAAACGCAATAATTTTAATAAAATAACCCGAACATTAGACCGAATCGGGCATTTAAATAAATATATGTTCTAGAAAAAACTCGAGTTGTTCAGTTGAGGCATAGCCTCGGAGTTGTGTGTGTGTGCATAATAATCTAACAAGTAATTACGTAAGCTGTAAACAGTCAAATACAACACATCAGCTAAACAAATAAGCACGTATGGGGCTCCTATGCAATATACTAGGGCACCACGAATATCCTATCTTAAACATTTGGCTATGATACCAATCTGTCACATCCCAACCTAAGGCGGAAATGTCGGGGCATGAGATGATTGCTCATAACTCTCAAGTTACTATTATGCATTATTTGAAAGTGGCAATATCTATTTAATTTAATTAAATGATTCAAATAATTCAAGTACAAAGTACAAAATCCATAATTATACAACAATACAATTTATATCACAAATGATCTTGATTAAAAGTTTTCTAACATAAATTCTTCTCTAAGTCTTCACCAAATCTTGCAACTAGTTCAAACAATAACCTGCATATGCGTATAAAATAGAAAGGTTTGTCAACAACACATGTTAAGTGAGTAAAACACCAGTTTAAGACACAACAATAATAATATATAATAAATAGAGAAAGATGCAAACTGTTCCTATGAAAATAAAAATGGACATTGATTTTCAAAGATAGTCGTATGATCATACTATAATGAGGATATATATTGGACCTATCCGAAACGTATTCAAATAAAGCAAGTAAGCAAATAGCAAGTTAGGCATAAACTGATATACACACGAGGATTAGCAGTTGTGGTTTTGAATACTAGATAATAGATAAATATATAAGATACACATATGTCCCCATAAGTTTTACTAATAAGTTAAAAGGGGGAATGATTACTCACCTTTTCAATAAAGCAACATATAATGATTATGTAAGAAAGCGTTAAACGAAGCTCTTCGGGAATGATACCGACGAGAAGTCCTAAGTAACAAAAATAGCGTAAAAATAAATAAGGATTAAATGAAAGAACTAGGATTAGACAAAGGTTTGGGATTCAATGATTAAGTACATTCTAACAAAAGTTTAATATTACTTCGATTTATAATTAATTTTATTATCGAAGTTTTAACATAAATAATCTGATTTTTATTATAAAGTACATAAAAGTACCTAAATAAAATTTATAAGACTATTGAATAGATTATACAAAAAGATTTTTTTTTTAAATTTGAAAACACATTATATATATATATATAATTATTAATAAAAATTTCTTTTAAATACTTATTGCATACTAGATAATAAATAATAAATAATAAGACTTGTATAAAATATGATTTTTATAAAGTACTTGTATCTAAATCTTAATATGTTAATTAATAAGATTAAATTTAAACATATAATTTATATGAAAACCCTTTAACAAATTTAATACTAAAATACACACACACACACATATATATATGCATATTTATATCTATGTAAAATGTGTGTGTGTGTCTATATATATATATATATATATATATATATGGTTTTAACATCGGTTCGCAAGGTGCTCGATTAATACGTCGGTTATAATAAAATGTAAATTAATTCTTATATTTAAAAAATTAAATAAGATTTATATAACACATTATTATATAATAAAGCTGAAATAATTAACCAAAAAACATCCAAACGGGTCTTGAGGGGGTTCGAACCCGCGACCTCTATCCCCAACATCTTTAACAAAATCACCATAGTCATCTGGGC
The DNA here is from genome assembly GCF_021521415.1 of Bidens hawaiensis. NCBI lineage: Eukaryota > Viridiplantae > Streptophyta > Magnoliopsida > Asterales > Asteraceae > Bidens > Bidens hawaiensis. The sequence continues at coordinate 29,408 of NW_027500434.1, forward strand.
TAGGGTGTTAATCTGATCAAAGCTGAATCTGAAATTAAATAAAGATAAATCGACGAAGCTCATAAACAACATAAACCCTAGAACAAACAATCGCTAAATCTGTTAACTGTTGATTTAATTAAAGATAAGGTTAATGATTCTCGGGTAAAATTGAACTGGTTACACTAATCACTTACCTATAATGATATTGGATGGATAGGGTATCGTCACTTAAACCCGTCGACCTAAACTGCTTACGAACATGCAACAAGACGTTGGCGTGGCTATAAGGATCATGCAGGGAGAATTAATTGGATTATAAAGCTCGTTATGTTGTATTTTGACAAACGAGTTATGACGGTCTGAATATATGTTCAATACATATATTATTTTATTGACTTTACTAAATTAAAAGTGTTGGTATGGTTGATTAAGGAAAAAGAATAAAACCCTTTGATCAATTCCAAGTTCAATGCGAGATTTAAGGACCAAGGGTATGAGTATACGAGTCTGATATACGGGTTTGGGAGATGGGTTAAATGGTTAAGAGTTTAAATTATTCAGAATTTGCAGAAGTTACATATATATTCAGAAGTTACATATATATATATATATATATATACATATATATATATATATACATATATATATATATATATACATATATATATATATATGATTTGGTTCATTTCAGATGTGTTCTTATGGTGAGAAGTGCGAGAAGAGATTCTGACCAATCAAAAGTTTTCTATTTAATTTTGGATTATTTAATTCTAGAAGTATATTAATAAAAAGGTTAGGAGTTTCTTTTTCGAATTAATACTCATTAATGTTAAGTAACAAATGACTATAATTTAATTTTTATTTTTTAATTTGATTTAATCTTCAAAAAATATATAAAACAAAACCACCATACTTATACTACAAAAAAAATTACATTAACCATCATCAAAACAAATACTTACACAAATCATAACATTAACCTACATATAAAAAAACCAGTTCATATTATCACCTACACAGACCACTGTATTATTATACATGCACATAACTAGTTCATTGTACCCTACACAAATCACAATATTAACCTATATGTAAAAATTTACAACATGTTATAGCCTACCCATTTTTATTTACCTACGCAGATCACAAAATTAACCTACACAAACAAAACTTATTCATGATTTCACATTCAATTAATAGTATTAACCTAAACTTGTAAATATTCGCAATGTTGGAACACATCATGTTTTTTCTATTTTTATTTTAACTATTCTACAATTTTTTTTATGTGTAGGCAATACGAGTTATGTGTAGGTGAATATTATTTATATGTAGGTGAAAATAAAATGAACTAGCAATCTGTGTAGGTGCATACGAGTTATGTGTAGGTGAATATTAGTTATGTGTTGGTGAAAACAAAAGAAACAAAATTTGTGTAAGTGAAAATAAGTTGTGTTTGTAATACGAGTTGCATTTTGATAGAAATAAAAATAACTAACAATTTGTATAATTAAACATGAGCTATATGTAGATTATTGTGTTACTTGTGCACGTGATCAACTAATTACAATTCACCTACATATACATTTATATTCATGTGTAGGTGCGTAAAAGAAAATTCAAAGAAATCTTATGAAACCATGAATGTAAATAATTTTCTCTCAATTATATTTCATTAAAATTATTCTAGATGATGTTTTATGTAAAAGTCAATTAATCTTTTCTAAAAATTCAAAGAAATCTTATGAAACCATGAATATAAATAATTTTCTCTCAATTATATTTCATTAAAATTATTCTAGATGATGTTTTAAGTAAAAGTCAATTAATCTTTTCTAAGATTTGTAACTTTCTATAATATTTAATATGGAGAATAATTTATGAGTAATTAGGGGAATTAATGCTTTGAACAACTAGAAGATAATCAATGGTTGAGATCGACTTCTCGTACTTCTCGCTATAATATCACTTCTCGCATGATCCATCCCCTATATATATATATATATATAAAGTATGATAAAAAATTAATAAAATAAGAAATACTGATTAACGCGATATTTTATCGATAAAATTTCTCGAACATAATCGGGTCGGGTAAAGGATATAAATATTAATCGGAGAATTCGAGTTGTTACAGTGTCCCCTCTTTTAGAGAATTTCGTCCCGAAATCAAAGGATATTATAACAAAACCATTTTAATTTGAGGAAAAGAAAATTATAAATAAAATTTAAAAATTTATCATAACACAAAACTTTGGATACTCAAAACAACGCTCCAAATGAAAATACGATAAGGGAACTTATATATAGGATGTACCAGCGGCGTATCTACAATGTCCTTATCAACTTTACACTTGTACCGCTGTCCCAACTACTTTCGATTCTATATTATGACACACAATCTTACGCGTCATGATTTCCATGCAAGGACTTCGATAGTTATGTTCCGGAACATATTTTCTTTTATCGGCGGATGGTCAACATGATTCGACCCATCGTGTGGATTTACAAAACATTTGAAAATATAATTTTTAAGAATAGAAATCCTTTAGGGAAAGGAGTTTTAAGTGTGACCTCTTTTAATAGATAAAAAGTTTATAGTTTGGTTATTTAAAATGATGAATTTTATAAAACAACTCATCGGTAATTTTAACTTTACTCGAGGGGCATAATATTAGAAAATCTTAATTTAGTACATCAATAATTCATAAAATCGTTAATCCAAAATTTATTAAAGTGTCGATACAAAACAGAAATCAGATTAAATAAAGAAGAATACGACGAGCGGTAAAGTCTTCTAGTAGTTCGAATCTTCAGTTTCGCGTGACTTGGAACCTTGGGACTTGAGCATCTCGAATGATTTGATCCACACGAGCCTGATCCCTCGTGGTAGGTTGATTCGGCATTGCTTGAATAATTTTAGCGTGAATGGTTTTCAAAAAGTTTGTTTGGTTAGGGTAGGCCTGGTAAACTTGAGCTCGCAGTTGCGAAATCTGATTAGTTTGGGTTACGTATGGATGAACTCACTTGATGGAAGGGGCTTGAGGGGCATGAGGTTGATGATTGATTTGATTAACAGTATAGTTTTTATGATTGTTGTTGTGAGGATGAGTAGGGGTAAGTGACTTAAAATTTCATTCAAGGAAGTTAACGACCAAGTTTGAATTGTTGTATTCATATTTTGAATTTGAGTATATATTTTATAGGTTGCAGCAGTTAACTCCTTGGCTAAACACGCGGTGGACATGAGAACTATACTATTGATGTCGAGGACAACGGTGGTTTCTTAGGTTTGACATTTTATGAGGACCAAAAATAAAGATTATAAGATGAAGGATGAGTTGAGGAAATCATTTAAATAATAAAGTTTAATTGTTTTAGATAACTTATAATAACTTTACTTTTAAGAAGTGGAGTATTCGCGTTGTATCATGAGGATTAAAGTAAAAGATTAGAAGATAATGGGTACATAGCGTAAGTACTTACGAGTTGATGTAATTAAAATGATCAATGTGCGATAATTAGATGAGGAGATAATGTCAGATAAATTTTTTTTATAAATTTAACTTTACAATAAACTTACGAAACATAAATTGCGTGTTGCCCTCCCATTAGCTTTCCATGGCATTTTGAATGGCCCAACGAAACTAACGAATAAAAGAAACTGAGTAGGATGGCCCATGAGTGTTACATGGCATTTTTATCGTCCCAACTAATTAAATAATTTACAATACAATATAGTTTGTCGGCCCATGAGCGTTACATGGCGAATTAACCGACCAAACTAAATAACGAATAAACAAGAGCAAATTATGGGTAGTTGGAGCATCCCTTGAACCACCACGTATGATGAACCCACAACAAAAATAATACTCAAAACAATATGAGGAATGGATAGTAGGGGTGCCCATGGATACCATGGATTTTTCACCCAACTAACCAAATTAAATAATAAAGCAAAATAATCGGAATTTACCGAGTTTAGCCACGAACAACAGGGAATTCGGTTTAAAATCAACCTATGGTGTCGGTCGTATGAAAGTGGTGTTCCTCTTTGGCCAAGAGGAACTTGTTATAATACCTAGCCTTAAGATGAAGGAGCAAAAACAAAAGTAGGAAATTCTTAAGTAATTTCCCAAAAATAAAAGGCAATCTACTTTGATTTAAAATATTTACGAAAAATATTCTTTGAAGGTTGATGTCACACCACAACCTACGAAAGAAATGCCGGGGCGCGAACTGATTGCTCACAGCTTTTCAAAGGTTACTAATATGCATTATTAAAAGTGTTAATATCTATTTAATTTTATTAAATAGTCAAGTACATCAAAGTTATAAGTAAACAAGTAAAGTAAACATTCAAATTCAAATCTTTTATCTTCTTCTCCAACATACATCCTAAGTTGCTTAAAACAATCTTGATAATCACGTCACACGATGACCTGCATATGCGTTGAAAATAAAGTTTATTTGACAACACAAGGTTAACTGATCAACACACCAGTTTAAATGTACATATAGTATATATATAAAAAGAAGTATTGCAACAACTCTTATGAGAATAACAAATTAACCAAATGAGCAAGTATAACTGAGATGTCGAGAAGCACAAAGGCTAACGACTGGCGTATGATCATACTAGACTGAGATTATGTTGGACCTCTCCGAATACGGAGGCATATAAAGCAAATAAGCACATAAACAAGTAAGGTATAAGTTGTCTAACACATAAGACAATAGTTGCAGTTTTGAGTATAAGTATATATGAGAAATATAATTTACGCATATGTCCCTAAAATGTGGAAAAAGAAGTAAAATGGGGGGAATGTGGTACTCACCTTAGCAATAAGCAAGAGATAAGCAAATGCGGTAAGAACGGTGGTAAACAAGAGTTATGCTATTCGGAAGTTATCGACGATAAATCCTAAGCAAAAATGGTTGTGGAATAAATACTAATTGAAAAAGAGTCTAAAACTAAATAGAGGTTCGGGATTTGATGATCGAGTATGTTCTTACTAGAGTTAAATTTTACTTAATTTAGTTTATATGTAGTAATACTTCCTTTACATAACGAGTTATATAATATATCTTCTATTATTTATAAATAATATACTTAACTAAATAAATATTCATAGTTTTTGAATCGATTATACAAAGAGATCGTTTTTAACATATATATTTTAAAATAAATTACTTTTAATACATATTTTTATTATTAATAAATATTTCTATTAATAAATGTTGCAAATAATAACGTATAATTTATAAATAATAATATGTATATAAAATATTGTTCCTTCATTAAATACTTAAACTTATCCATTATGTAAAACAATAAGGTATAATATATGTTTTAATTATGTATAAAATTAAACCATTTTAAATCTTTAATACAACTTTTATCAAACTTTTAATAATAATATATACATCTAATTTTAACCAAGATTCGGAATCGTGATCGGTTAAATAGTCGGTTTTTAACTAGACATACATAAATTATAACTTTTATAATATTAATAATATAATTTAGATTATTAAATATGTTAATATACTTGTTTAAATGAATTGAACAAAAAAATTTACCAAAATCGATGCTGGGGGAGGTTCGAACCCGCGTCCCCAGCCTCGACGAGCATTTACACATGCACCCCAGCCAACTGGGCCAGGTTGTTAATTAATTAGAAATTCTAACTTGTAATTTAAAACCCACCAGACGCGAATCCAATTCAACCACAAGACCCTAGGATCATAAAACGTTTAATTCGCTTATAGATGGATTAATTAACGTTAGGCTAATGTTGTTTGATCATAGATGAATTCAATAACTATATAAATTACCTTTAACACTGTTTATACACTGGTTAATTGATGACGATAGAGCCAGCCATAAAAACGATTACGAACAGTTAATGAAGACTGTGATAACCCAATTAGTGTTAGAGGTTTAGTTAACGAGGCTGAGAGGGTAGTTTCGGCACATCTAATTGAGTTAATATGAACGAAAGCTTGTATAATAAGTCCGGATTATAGTCGGCTTCGTTAATAAGGAAAGGAAGACCAAGAACGATTAAATTAACATGTTTATACTGTTTCTTAGGCCGGAAATAATATAATTAAGAGATACTCAAGATCAATTACCACCAATAAACAAAAATTATGGTCCAAGTTAACCCTTATTGAATTCGGGTACAAGAAAGAAAAATGGATACGGGTTTGGGTATTAGGATATCCATTTTTATATGGGTTATAATAATAAGTTACATTTTAGCCCTTGGGGTTTAAGGATGGGTACACAAAAGAATCAAAGGTTATAGTTTGGGTTAAAAGTGTCAAAACAAAAAAGATATATTTATAAATAATTTTAATAATAAGTTAAAAATAATATATTAGAAATTAAACAAATTTAAACTCGATAAACGCAATATTTTAATAAAATAACCCAAACATTGGACCGAATCGTGCATTTAAATAAAATATAAGTTTGGGAAAAAACCCGAGTTGTTACAGTTGAGGCATAACCTCAGATTTGTGTGTGTGCATAACAATCTATCAAGTAATTACGTAAGCTGTAAACAATCAAATACAACACATCAGCTAAACAAATAAGCACGTATGGGGCTCTTATGCAATATACTAGGGCACCACGAATATCCTATCTTAAACCTTTGGCTTTGATACCAATCTGTCACATCCCAACCTAAGGCGGAAATGTCGGGGCATGAGCTGATTGCTCATAACTCTCAAGGTACTATTATGCAATATCTAAAAGTGACAATATCTATTTAATTTAATTAAATGATTCAAATAATTCAAGTACAAAGTACAAAATCCATAATCATACAACAATACAATTTATATTACAAATGATCTTGATTAAAAGTTTTCTAACATAAATTGTTCTCTAAGTCTTCAGCAAATCTTGCAACTAGTTCAAACAATAACCTGCATATACGTATAAAATAGAAAGGTTTGTCAACAACACACGTTGAGTGAGTAAAACAACAGTTTAAGACACAATAATAATAATATATAATAAATAGAGAAAGATGCAAACTATTCCTATGAGAATAAACAGTTAAACCATAGCATATAAATAATCAATCAAACCATAAAGAAAAGGCTCAACCAATTCCATATAAATGGACATTTGCTACCAAGCAAGGACTAAACGTTGCCATAAAAATGGACATCGGTTGTCGAAGATAGTCGTATGATCATACTATAATGAGGATATATTGGACCTATCCGAAACGTATTCAAATAAAGCAAGTAAGCAAATAGAAAGTTAGGCATAAACTGATATACACACGAGGATTAACAATTGCGGTTTCGAATACTAGATAATACATAAATATATAAGATACACATATGTCCCCAAAAGGTTTAATAATAAGTAAAAAAGGGGAATGATTACTCACCTTTGCAATAAAGCAAGAGATAATGATTAGGTAAGAAAGCGATAAACGAAGCTCTTCAGGAATGATACCGACGAGAAGTCCTAAGTAACAAAAATAGCGTAAAAATAAATAGGGATTAAATAACAGAACTAAGCTTAGATAAAGGTTTGGGTTCGATGATTAAGTGGATTCTAACGAAAGTTTAATATTACTTTGATTTATTATTAATATTATTATCGAAGTTTTAACATAAATAATATGATTTAATTATAAAGTACATAAAAATACTTAAATAAAATTTATAAGACTTTTGTATAGATTCTATAAAGAGATTTGTTTTAAAATATTTGAAAACACGTTTATGGTATATATATATATATATTTACTATTAATAAAGATTTCTTTTAAATACTTATTGCAAATACTAGATAATATTTATTTTTATATGAAGAGGTACACGAACTTTGGGGCTGCCTAGACAAACTTCCGGGTATAGTACTTGAGCAGGGAGAAGATGAATGGAATTGATGCCATAATGATGGTATTTTTCTACAAAGTTTTACAGGTCGATGGTTATAAACGGCAGCAACATAACCAATGTTTTTGTCATGGAATTGAATACATTGGTACCTTTAAAGGTAAATCTTTTCGGGTGGAAAGCAGAAATAGGGAGACCACCTACATCAGACGAGTTACATAAAAGAGGGATTCTAGAAAGTACAAATACTTGCCCTTTATGTGAGGATGTATTGGAATCGGTGGAACATGTACTCATATTATGCTATGTAGCTTCGGTTGTTTGGCAATTCATAATTAGTTGGTGTGGGATACCACCGGTTTATTCTTTTTCAGTTAGAGATATCCTAAAGGAGCACGCAAACGTACGAGCCTGTGATAGAAGGAAGAAAGCAATTCAATCGATCATCTTAATGGCATGTTGGTGCTTGTGGAAGGTGAGAAACGAAACATTGTTTAACAAAACGTGAGTATCAATAAGACGGCTAAAAGAAGACATCAAACGTAATTCGTTCTTATGGGTGAGGTATAGGGGGGATATGGTAGCGCTCGAATGAGAAGATTTGAGTGAGTTTAATGTTGATTATGTTGTACCTAGGTGAGAACTAAATTTGGTGGTGATGTACTCTTGGTGTTCACTCTTTTGAGGGCTAGTTATTTGCTAGTATTTGTTAATTAATAAATTGGCCGTTAAAAAAAATAGATAATAAATAATAAATAATAAGACTTATATAAAATATGATTTTTATAAAGTACTTGTAATTAAATCTTAATATATTAATTAACAAGACAACATTTAATTATATATTTTATATTAAAACCCTTTAACAAATTTAATACTAAAATACGTATACATATATATAAATACACACACACACACACACACACACATATATATAAATGGTTTTAACATCAGTACGGCAAGGTGCTCGATTAATATGTCGGTTTTAATAAAATGTAAATTAATAATTATATTTAAAAATTAAATAATGATTTATATAACACATTATTATATATTAAGGCTGAATTAATAACAAAAAAAACATCAAAAGATTCTGGAGGGGGCTCTGTGACACCCCGCACTTTTACACATCATGCACAACATTTACACAAGTCATTAACGAGTCACACACATGAGTCCGTTAGTACGCGTTGGTGATTAATGTCGAATGAAATATGTTTAAATAATTAAGATATAAGTGTTATGTGCTAGATGGTTTTATGTGTCACGCGATTTAGTACATTATGCTAGCTTAACATGTTATTAGTTATTATATAAAAATAATATCTCAAGCATATGTTTATAATGTTATATATGTGAAATTACATGCCAATTGATTATGTTCTTAGTTCGTAGTTTGTTTCGTGAAATTATGAACAAATGAGCGTAACTTAAACGTTTTCGGCTTTTATAAAATAGTATATATAAAATAACAATAATGATTTATTTTTATAAACTTTGGTTAGTGTTTTGGTTGTAATGATTCGTTATGACTCGATTTGGAATTAAAAAGGTTTGTTTAAGTCATAACTTGTTTCAATAAGGATCAATCTTGAAAATTATGATTATATAATATTAAAAAAAATAAACCAAACCCCTAACGCACCAAAAATCAGTCTACTTCTGCCCTCTCTCCCTCTTTCACGACCCCTTTTCCCAAACCCATACACACAACTATCAATTCAACCTTAATTCTTGCAATTAGTGGTGTCTTTGAGTGATTCACATGATTCCCACTGTTAATCGGTAAGTTTTATGTATTAATTTATGTTTTGATGAGTTATTGTGAAACCCTAGATGTTCAATCTCAATCACTTTGATGATTATAATATTAATTGATGAATTAGAACCCTAGGGATAACATAAACATGTTAGGGTTTGAGTTTTGATTATAACAGTCTGTTGATAGATACGTTCTCATTTATCGATCGGTTTTAACTTGATGTTAAACGAGAAAGGTAAGTTTTGTATCCTGAGTCTAGTTTCTAGAAAGGTAAATTTTGTAATTTTTGGACAGGCTTTGAATAGTTTTTATGATTTTACAAAAACATCTGTCAAAGCTGTTGCGGGGATTCAAATTCCGGCCTTTCGTCCTGACATCATTACTTGAGATTAACAAAGCCAAAGGAGCTGGTTCCACTTTTGGAACTTAGAATTATGAGTCTATAAGATAACCCAACTGGCCTTGCACAAGTTGGATAAATGAGTTCAGAGAACCATGAAACAACCTTTTGTTGCGCAATCTGCTAAACTGTTGGTACCTATTTGTAATGATTGAATTATTGTGAGTTAGATATATATTAGAAAATATAATAATTTTTTTTTGAGAAACCTAATTCATATATGCTACTGTGGTAAATTTTGTATCATTAACCTTCAATTCTACTTAGTGCATAAAATTATTTTGTACGTGCCATAATATGTCTCGTGAACTGAATGATCATAAGTTGAGTTGTATGATGAATATTTTGTTGCTTTGCCGTGATATGATGTGTGGATACATGTTAAGACTTTTTGGTACAATTGACATTACATATTATCACCAATGAGCTTTCGTGTCAAGTTTGTGTTTGTGTGAGTCCATACTTGGGTTTTAGAGTCATGTGTTGTTGAACACATTCTCATAACTTAAACACTTGTACTAGGTAATGATTAACGAGTCAAGTGCATCAATTTGGGTTTTGAGAAAAGTCTATTACACACGACACCAGGTGAGTTCTTACTTTTTCCAATTTGTTTTCTGGAGAGAAAACACAAAACTATTTTCGTATGCTTCTTTTCTAGAAATAAAACACCAAACATTTTCCTTGTTTTCTAGATTGAAAACACTAAACTATTTTCGTATACTTGTTTTCTGGATTGAAAACACAAAACATTTGTCTATACGTGTATTCTGGATCGAAAGCACGTACATACTTACATACTGGTTTTCTGTAGGAACACGCAACAACTTATTTTGAATTTATGTAATTTCTTATATATCACAAGTGTATACTAGATGCCCTCATATCACTTAAAGTCCTTACATACCTTGAACCGTTAGGATGGGTTCGCGGGGAAATTTAAGTAGTACTACTGGGTTTGACAAACCCCACCTGCGAAAACTCGACTGGAGGTCGGACGGGTGTAAATTGTCCTAACATACTTGCGCCAGTGTTTTGTGATATACCTGGTAAGAAGGCATACAGATAGTTAGCTTCGGTTCAAACGTCTAGTAGCTTGTAAATGGGTTAGCTACCCTGGTATATTTGAAAAGTGCTAAATCTACTTATGCATACACTACTTATGCTACGTATACTATCTATACTATATAAATACTTTTTACTACAACTTATGAAACAACAACCTCATGTTGACCCTTGAGTATTTATACTTGCCTAGGTTGCAAGATGTGCTATGGAGCGGGCTCCATTGCATGTAACATCCGGTCCTTCGCACCACCAATATTGTCTGCTATACCCACTAAGAGCTCACGGATTTGTTTTTGTTTGCCCAGATGGAGACTTCCCCGGAGGTCACCAATCCTAGTATTACTTCACCTAAGCACGCTTAACCGTGGAGTTTTCATGTGCTCCACAGCCAACTAAACCCAAAATGCGTTGATGATTGAAGAGGTAGGACATTTACTTATGAACCAAGGATCTTTCTTGTCTACGGCCGATGTGGGATTTGCCTAAGAGTGGGACGATGTTGTGTTTGCCAAGGTTGTTACCAACAACCCCCCTTTGGACTCATCGTCTTCGATGAGGCGTGTACCATCATCCCGAACGGCACAACCTGGCTCTGATACCACCTGTAACATCCAACCCCTCGCACCACCATTATTGTCCGCTCTTCCCACGAAGAGCTCACGGATTTGTTTTTTTACCCAGATGGAGACTTCCCAGGAGGTCACCTATCCTAGTATTACTTCCACCTTAGCACGCTTAACCGTGGATTTTTCATGTGCTCCACAGCCAACTAAGCCCAAAAGGCGTTGGTGATTGAAGAGATAGGACATTTACTTATGAACCAAGGATCTCTCTTGTCTAAGGCTGATGTGGGATTTGCCTAAGAGTGGGACGATGTTGTGTTTGACAAGGGTGTTACATGATGCACTTGATAAAGATCAACTGAAAGAACAATTCTCCTTGCAAAAGGCTGAACGGGAGAAAGATCTCGTGGAGGGTGAAAATCCCAGAAGTTTTGTTGAGAGGAGATTTGTGCCTGCAGGATTAATGAATAATCCAAGGGTAGTTCAAATGATTATATGACATTGCAAAGATGCGGGTGAAAACTTTGCAGATCTTATCAATTATCCAGCTGAGCTGATTGAATCCATGTATATGAACGCTTTTGCTATATCAAGGCCTAGCAAACCAATGAAGTCTATCCCAACTAGGCCCTCTGCCTCAAGGCAACACCCATCAGCACACAGGGGTGAGTCAAGAAGAGCCGGATCCCAAGGAATGACAAGACCACAATCACTTGTGGATTTACCAATGACTCTATTCTATGACTCAGTCTTTCAGTCTCTGAAAGTAATCATGCAAAGTAGACAATTGAGAGACATCATTTTTAGAGATGATTTTGCTGAGTACACAAGAGAACAACTGGAGAAAATGGCCAATCTCACTTTGTATGACTTAAAAGACAGTAAAAAACTGACCGGCAAATCGCAAAATGATCTATCAAAGTATCTGAAATCTGAAGCTGAGAAAGGATTTTCCCCTATTGAGTCAAAGGAAGAAATGGGAGCTTACCCAGCATGAAAGAACTAGAAGAATAACCCGAATAAGGAAGATAAGGGATGCAGAACATGCTTATTTCTCAAAACTCAGAAAAAGCCAATCCGTTATCTAACTTGAAATCCTGTATCAGTATGAGAAGAAGGATGGTAACACCCAACTATGAGGTCCAAAAGAATGGTCGAATAGCTATGATTGAATACAAGGAAAATGAAGGCCATTACCTGTTACGAAACTCAGATGGACTCATCTTGGGCATCATTAAAACTGACAATGATCTGACCTCTCTACATGAAGAAGATTTGAATAGGCTTTGCTTTGTAATGTGTATGGACAAAATTCTGAATATGTAATATTTTAACTTTTGATATGTAAAAGTTTGACTTTGATTTGAATATGTATTTTGACTAAGTGTATGTAACCTTAGAGATGTTTTGGGACTGATGAGGTGTTCCAATCTAGGGGGAGATTGTTGAGTCAAAGATTTGACCTGAAAGGATTATAAGGAAGATTGGAATCTTCTCAACCTCCTCTGAAATCGCTAAGTATGGAATCCGAGCACACTTGTATTCCTGGGCATGGTTTTCTTACCCTAGCAAGGTATTTTGTCCATCGGGCAAAGTTATCTTCTAGAATTCTTCTTTAGTGTATATCCGAGCAGGGTTCGCTATGTCTAGCAAAATTGTTCTTCATTTCCAAGTAAGGTTTGCCTCCGAGTAAGCTCTTGGCTATCCAAGCTCCTGAAGGCAAGTGATTGGAAGATCGGGCAAGGTATTTATTAATAAAACAGTGGTTCGAGCAGGATTGATGTGAGTAATGAAATATCTCAAGTCACATCGGGCAGGGTTCAACTCAAGCAGGCTACAGTGTTACCATGCACACTTTGCTTTGCTAATAAGCTATTTCTTAGGAAAATACACTAAGTAAAGTCTACCCGAAAAACTGTTCCCGAGAACACTTCATGGTTACCAGGTCTACTTGAACAAGAAAGCACAAAGCCTACTCGGAAAAGACAACTTATTCAAAGTTTACCCGGAAGACTTGTTTTGGCAATCTCATCTGAACAAGGATAGAGGCAATCCGGATATGAGGAAGTCAAAAATGGCTTTGTTAAAGATAAAAAATTTGATATTATCACGATGGTAAAAGATGAATCATTTTCTCAATTAATTGAGAGATATTGTCATCTTGTTGTTCAGATGAAGAGGTTGGGGATTAATAAACTGGAATTTGAATACATTGACAAATTGTTTGATACGTTACCTAAAGAGTCGAATAACTTTTATTATGATTCAACAATCTAATCTAGTGGCTTATGATGGCTCAAGTTAGCTCATTTTGTTGAGAAGTTGGAAGCTCAAGAGTTGGAGTTGAGAAAGAAATAAAAAATGAAGAAATCTTCAGCTTCACAAGACATTGGTTTGTATTACAAAAGTTCTCAATCGGTTTTATCTCAAAGTCCCATATTACAAATGGCTTACTATAGCGACAACAATGGCATTGCTTTGTTGGGAAGTCAACACAGTGGATCAGAAACTCCACAATTTTCAAGCTATTATTCCAGTACTATGCCATCTGATCAAATTTCTCAACCATATAATCCTCAAAATCAGAATCCTGATGTGCTTTGGTGCAACATTGTTGTAAACACAAAAAATAACAATGATCTTACTGCTAAGAATGTTAAAGAACATATGTCACTTCTGGGATCCATCTTGGAGTCATATGAATGTTTGATTGCTGGTAGAATTGAAACTTTAACATGACCAAAGAATATTATGACCAAATTAACCCCGAAGAGATTGAAATTCTTGACATAAGATGGTGTATGACAAGTGTTATTATGTCACACCCCAACTAGGGCCTACAAGTGTGACCAATATTTGCACATGTTTTGTAAATATATTAGAGTAACGGGTTGTTTTTAGCGGAAGACTTTATTTATAATAAAATATTTATTTAATTTGAAAACTTATCAGATATTAAATATCCGAGTACATGAAAATAAAATGTTAATTTACTCCGAAGACTTCTTGGATAGTAAATATCCAAGTGTTTGATTTATAAATTTGTGGTAAATTTGTTTATAATATTTTAATAATTAAACCGAGCCATCTCCATATAGTGAGATTCTAACTTGATGAGTGACTCTAATTCTTGCTACCTGTACTATACTTGCTTTCCTGAAATGTTAAGATAAATACGTCAGCTATATGCTTGTGAACACGTTGACACACAATATTTTTTATATGAACCTTGCTATCCCCTTGGGTATCTTATGACCTGGCCCATCGTGGCATAGGGAATAACCATGTTAAATCATATATGTAAACCTTTAGTTCATGCTCCAAACAATCAGCGGCCCTCTAGATAGGAGTACCAATTATATCACATTAGACCAACCCTCACATCCCTATAGAGTGGCTCAATGAGATGGGGACCTGGTACCACGTGTGGTGGGGTATGCCTACCCTCTGCCCACATATGTAAGGATCCAAACACAAGTATAACTTTCCCAATTTCCAGTACATACTAAAGTTTTTGGGATATAAAGTTTTGTATAATGACTCGATTATAATTATGCTTATAAAAAGATTGAGCGTATTCGCCCTTTTTATGATCAGTGCAGTTCACCACTTTATGCTTGAGCGTTACCTCGGACCTATGATACGAGAATAACCTTTTGTAATAACTAGATCAATGATCTAACTTCAGACCTTTAGTCTGTTTGCATAGCTTTAACCTTGTCATCATTTGCTTTTTATAACGAAGAAACGTCTTTTGTTTATGTTTCTTTCTCAACAAGAAATATCAATTTGACCACAACCCTCATATATAAAACTTTATGTTTCTTAATCACGATGAAACACTATTATGACTACCATCCTTTGTATGTAAAATTTTATGTTCCTTAAACATGAAGAAACGGTATCTTAACTATACCATTTTCATAATAAACCTTATGCTTCTTAGTTATAAAGAAGCATTATTCTGTTTATATCCTTAACTTGCGAAGCGCTACATTTAACATATATTCAAACATCCTCATTCATCTCAGACCAATATCCGAAAGCAAAAACCGAAACTTGTAGGTGCTAGAACGTCGTGACGAACAAAACCTACATCAATATTAAATCGTGTTCGTAAACCTATTCGTTTAAAGGTACGTTTATAATGAAAACTCGTTCGACTCGTTTAGTATTCCAAGATCAATATGTAAATGGTAAAAACAAACCAAATGAAATGATTCCCGTTGAAATTTTTTAACGTTTGATTGGTATAAAGAACCGGTTATATGTATTAATCAAACGCACCATTTAAAACACGATGTTTAAATACTTGGTTGGTTAGGGTTTTTAGGCGATGTGATTGCGAGTTCAATGATACCAATTTCATGTTGTTTCATCATGATTCGAGGTTTAATCGCAAATATGGTGTTGTTGACTGTTTAGGGTTCATATCGTTTTTGACTTTGACCAATCAAGTCAAAGCTGAATGAATACTGATGCTTATTCTTTATGCGGAATGAATGGCTAGCCATTCGTTAAACAGTCATAACGAATAAGGTACATTTGCATGCCTCTGTAACGAATGAATCTCTCATTCATCTTATATAAGTCACGAATAGTACCAGTCATTCGTTACTCACCCATTCACTATGTTAAGATAACGAATCATGTCATTCGCTATAACATAAGCTTGCAACAAATGAGCCCTCAATTGTCTTATAGGAAGTATGAATGGCCTCAGTCTTTCGTTATGCACTCATTCATCTCAGATCAAGCCGTTCGTTATAACGAATGGAACCATTCGTCATAACGAATGGGATAACGTCTTTTGTATATGTTTCTTTTTCAAACAGAAATATAAATTTGACCATAACCCTCATATATAAAAATTTATGTTTCTTAATCACAATGAAACCCATTATGACTACCATACTTTGTATGTAAAATCTTATGTTTCTTAATCATGAAAAACGATATTTTAACTATACATGTTTCATATTAACCACTATGCTTCTTAGTTATAAAGAAGAATTATCTGTTTATATCTTTGAATTATGAATAGCTATGTTTAACTTATATTTAATCAAGGTTTAATCCATATAATAATACTAAAATAATAACTTAAGCAGAACCCATATCTCACTGGATTTTGAAGTATAAAGTTTATTAATAAACGGGCATCGTTTATATTACACGTAGAGTGTTGCGGAACGACACATCGAAACTCTAAAGTGGCTTCGGGACTCCAACTTGATGATACTTCGAGAAACAATAACGGCTCGTCGGGATTTCGGCGGCGGTCCGGTGGATTAAACTTTTTGGCACAATCATGGATCTCTATTTCAGTCATCTAATAACTTGACTCGACCTAACGAGATCCAAGTTTAGAGACGCCACGGTTCATTTACTACCACCACCCACAATTGTAACCATCACTAACTAACCATAAAAGATGGCCGCCACTCTTCGGGTTATGTCACTGTATCTCTTTATTCTTGGTTCACCTTACAAACACTTAATATTTTCTTATGGTTTAATATGGAAGCAAAATATTGGAATGTATGCATATATATATATATGTTTGTGGGTAAATTGTTTTCAATCAAACAATTGAGGCGTTAGTTTGATGAGCAATGCCCCATTCAAATTTCTTTCATCTCAAGATATATGTTAGTATGAATAAAACAATTAGGTTGACACGTGCTTTGTACCTGAAATAAATAGATGAAATCATGGCATTTTATGTTTTTCTTTTCTTTGCCATAATAATTCCTTTAGATGTATTATATTAATACATGATATGTAATTGATAGATCTAATTAAATTTGTGGTGGGCGCGGGTTTTCCCCTCCTACATTGAAAAACTTAATTGAAATATGCACACATGTTATAATTTGTTATCATAATACATAAATGAGTCGTTTTGCATACAGTATTTGTTATTCGATATAGCCTCTCATTTGGTTATCCCTTTATTAATTATTATTATTAGTATCAAATTATTAGTAGTATGTGTTAACGTACTTAGAACATATAATGGAAGTATGGTATATTTGTGAAAGTCTGTACATCCCATATAAGCGTACTAGATTGTGGATAGTATTTTCATCTTATTTTCGTTATATTATTCCTTCTTAAAACATATGACATCTAATTAATAATATGGTTATAACATATTTTTGTATATAATTTTATTAATAATGTAGGTATATATTAATTAGTGATAATTGACTGGTTATTTATGTTTAACTCTTATATATTGTTTGATAATTTAAATGTCTGTTAAATATCTCATATCTCAAATGATTTTTTCTTCTATATCATGGAATGACAATACTGAATATTTATATTTTAATACTTCATCTTTTCAAGTTATTATTATTCTTTTGTTTTGAAAATTTGGCGGGTGTTACATATTAGGAGGGCACCAAGGTTAAAAGATATTATCGGAAAAAAATGGTTAGATGGTACTTCATCAACATTGGGATTTGATAAATTTAAAATAAGATGCTTTAGATGTAAAGAAAAAGGACACTTCAAAAGAGAATAATGCCAATCCGTTTGGGAGAGATTATAATAGACACACTTCTACCATCAAAGTTCTCATAACTATGTTGAGTTTTCAAATCCTGGCAAGAAAACTTCTAAAGCATCAATGTCAATGGCTTATCATTCTGCTCAATTAGATGATGGTTTCAATTGGAACAATTATGTTCACCAAGCTGATGTTGCTGAGATGGTTGAAAAGGAAGCTGATAAGGAAGAGATTGTTGAAGATTCTAAAGAATGTGAGAAGGTGGTTGCTGATTCGGTGAATATGGTGATGGAAAAAGAAATGATTGTCGAAATTAGTATTTTGATATCCTTATTGAAGACATTGCTTTTGAAATTTCTGATGAAACTGAGGAATTCGAACCACGAACCTATGACAAGATTCATCATATGCCTTCTGATTTATTTTAAACAATTTTTTTCCTGATATTATTGAAAATTTTGTAGGATGGTTTAATGGTGAGGAAATGCCACATGAAAAAATAGATTTTTGAGAGGATGATGTGGATGAGGTGGAAAGTTCTCAAGCTAAAGATGTGGAACTTCGATGATGAGAAATTGGATGAAGCGAAAGTAACTAATCAACATGCTTACATGACTAATCAGGTAAAAGATTTTGAAAAACTTTCTTACGTGTGAAAAATTTGAATTACCTTGTGAGGAATGTGAGTTAAAAGATTTTGATTTGAAAAATCTTAAAACAAGTTATAATAAACTTTTCAAAGACTTTAACAAGGTAAAAAAAGCTTATGATAAGCTTCAAAATGTGAAAAGAATTTGTGGAACAAGATTTTACAAGAGAGAGAGAACAATTTTGATGTTCAAACATACTATTGAAGATAAGCAAGTTGCTATTGACATACATATTGATGAAAATTCCTCATTGACACAAGAGTTACCATCGATTAAGATTGAAACTGAGAGAGTTGGTTTAAAACTCAAAAGTTACAAGGATTCATCTAATGTGTTTGACTACATTCTTTCCAAAACCAATATTATTGAATCAAATGGGGAAAGTGTAATTTGACAAAGAAAGCAAGTTCTAGATTATAATGTTGTTCTGCTTCTCGTTTGGAATTCTTATGTTCCAAAGAAACCCGAGGTTTTTGAGAAGGCGTTGAAAGTGGAGCGTATCTAGATCTGTTGATACCGATTGTGCTTTGATTGATAACAATTCTGAGTGAAAAAGTGATGTTTGTATTTAAGTTACTAAAAAGATCTTATCTGAGACAAGTTCAAACAATCAGTGAAAACGAGTAAAAGTGATTTTGTGGAATCAGAATGGCTTGTTAAAACAAGTTTTTATAACAAGAGACAAGGTGTTGGTTTTAACCAACTTAATGGACTAAAAAGGGAGAACCACTTAAAAAGATTGTGTTTGTAAAAAGTTTTACTTCTGAATCTGAAGATAAAGCCATTTTTAGAAGACAATCAAATATAGTGTTCCTTAAAGAGAATGCTGAGCGTGACAATGCTATAAAACATGCATCTCCGGTTGAAAAGTGTGTTGACCGGAGAAAATGCTTCAATTGTGGTGATGTGGTACATTTGTTTTATGCATGCCCAACATGTTTTAAGCATGATCATGTTCATACTCATGCTTTTATGAAATCAAATAAAGTCGTAAAACTAGTCTCTTAAATAAATCTGTTTGAGAAAAAGGTATCACCAAAATTTGTTCCCACAAAGATTTTAAACAGAAATAGGTTTTGTTTGAGAGAGTTGAACAACCAAAAAGTATTTTTGAAAAGGGTGAATGGTCAAGGTCTAATAGTAACACTTTTTACAATAAGAAACAATCAGCTGGACCAAATTAGGTTGCTAAATCTGAAAGTGTTGATGAAAAAGAAAGTCCAACTATGACTATTAACAAAAAAAAATCAGAAAATCAATTTTATATGAGTCAAGTGACGGTTCTAACATATCGTGTAGTTAGTAGTGTATGATGAATTAGATGAGTTGTTTTATGATACTAAAATGAAACAACCAAAGACCAAGAACGCTTAGGTTTCCTTGTGTGTGTAGGGTCTTCTAAGACTTGATGATTCATGTTGGATAATGGATAGTGGAGCTTCTAGACATATGACTTGAACCCTCCATATGCTGAAAGTTGTTAAATCAATAAGAGTTGGTTATGTCTGATTTGGAGGTAATGAAGTATGTCAAATTGTGGGAAAAGGCATATTGTCAAATGGCATGGTGATATTTGAAAAAGGTTAACTGCATAACTGAGTTGGAGAACAACCTTTTGAGTATATCTCAAAATTGGGATAAAGGTTTCTCAACTCACTTCACGTACAAACAGTGTACGATATTGAAAAACAGGTTTCAAATACCGGATGAGTGGATGTTGATGCATGCACCTTGAGAGAATGACTTGTATGTTCTCAACAAGAGTGTTGCTACTACCTTAAATAAGAATGTTCAATGTTTTGTATCAAAAGCATCATAAAAGAATCTATTTTATGGCATCGAAGAATGGGACTCAATCAAGTGAGGAAGATGAATTATTTGGTACATAATCAAATGGGTGATGGAGTAAATGTCAAAGGATTTCATCATAGTGAAGAATGTATGACCTTTAAAAAGGAAAAAAAAAAACAAAAGAAATGGTCCCACCCAACAAAAATGGTCAATTCTATTAACTTTCCCTTTGAAAGAGTAAACATGGATCTTTTTGGACCTGTGAATGTCAAAAGTATCACTAGTGAACTCTATATCCTAGTGGTTACTAATGATTTCTCAAGATTTTCATGGGTAATATTGTTGAAATAAAAGATGAGATGTTTGAAAGCTTGATGATTTTGTTCAAGAAGTTGGAAAAGTTGTCTAATCTGCCCAATAAGAAGAATTCGAAGTGACATTGGAGCCGAGTTAAAAACAACAAAATATTGGAATTTTGAAATGAACATGGATTCTTCATGAGTGTAGTGCACCCTGTGTTCCACAACAAAATGGGGTTGTTGAATGAAAGAATCGAACATCAGTTGAAACTACATGAGCCATGTTAGACGATTCAAACCTACAAGTTACTTTTTGGACTGAACTTGTGGCCTCTGCCTGTTACACATTAAACTATGTTCTAACCATCAAGAAATACGAAAATAATTGTTTTAAAATGTTGAATCTATGAAACCAAATCTGAAATGGGTTGAATCATTCGGATCACAATTTACGATTCTAGATCCTGATGGTAACTTTGGTGCCAAATCGGTGGTGGGTTTCTTCATGGGGTATCCTAGCATGAACCGAATCGTGCAAGTATAACCTGTTGATTGTCAAAGATATAATCTTCTGACTCTAAAGCCAGGTGATGCGTGGATGTTTGATTATGATAACCTGTGGAAGAGATTCAATATCCCTGAAGACGATTTATCAGATGAAGTTGTTTCGTTACTGATTCAACAGCAGTTGAATGATTGTCATTTTGAAGAATCTACATCAACTGAAATCTCGTCTTTCCATGTTGAACCTCCTCTTGAAGATACTATTTATGAAGAAAACCTAATGCTACTCCTGCTACTCATTCTTTTGTTGATGATGGAGAAACATATGTAGATATGACTGAGGAATTGGTTCAATCAACTATTCCGAGTTCTAGCAAAGAGAATGTTGAAGAAAATGTTGCTAATCTTCAACAAGATGTGAGTGTGTCAACTGATGTTATTTCTCGTATCGTGTAATACCATTCAGAGGAAAATATCATTGGAGATTTAACCACGGGGGGGTTCAAACAAGACGTCAAATTGATCAAAGCCTTCGGTGCTTCTATAAAAAAGTATCTCCATTACAAAATCTGTTCTCTTTCAAATATTTCATTTCTCAAACCGGACCGAAGACATACAAAGAAACTTTAACAGAAGAAAGTTGGGTTTATGCTATGCAAGAAGAGTTGCAAAAATTGGAAAAGTTAGGTGTGTGGAAGCTTGTGGATTTACCCGAAGACAGAAAAGGTATCAATACGAAATGGGTGTTCAAATGCAAGCGAGATAAAAATGGGGTGATTTTTAGAAACAATGCTTGGTTAGTCGTTCTTGGTTTTAATCAATTATAATGAAATCTATGCTCCTGTGGCAAGACTTGAATCTATCCAAATATTTTTAGGTTTCGCTTCATGAAAGGGTTTTATGTTTATCAACTCGATGTTAAGTCTGCTTTTCTAAATGGGAAACTTGGTGAGAAAGACTCTATGGGACAACTACTGGGGTTTGTCAATCTGTTCCACTAATACACGGTGCATTTACTCGATAAAGCATTATATGGATTACATCAAGCCTCAAGAACTTGGTATGAAACATTATCTCAACACCTGTTGGATAGTAGTTTATTCAAGGAATGGTCGAATGTACATTGTTTACCAAGGAAATGGATGGGCATCTATTGATTTCTCATGTTTATGTGGATGATCTCTTAGTTGGGTTAACAAACGATGGTCTGTGTAAAGAATTTGAAGCCGTGATGAAATCGAAACTAGTCCAATCCAAAGGTCTTGCAACAAATGATAGTAAAGAGGATACTTAGGTATCTAAAAGGATGTCATGGAATCGATCTATGGTATCCTAGAGATGATGAATTTGAGCTGAGAGTGTATTCTGATTCGGATTATGGAAAATGTAAGCTGAACGCCAAATCTACAACTTCTGGTTGTCAATTCTTTGGTAGTAGGTTGGTCACACAATGCAAGAAGCAAACAACTGTGTCTCTTTCTACTTGTTCTCAGGTTATTTGGATTTAACAACAGATGCTGATTACCTTTTACATTTTCGGACCACTCCTATCTTTGTAGATAATTCTAAATCTATTACTATCAATAAAAATCCGGTAAATCAATCTAAAATGAAACATATTGAAATACGGTATTACTTTATTAGTGATTGTTACGAAAGGAAGTTGATCACCATGGATAAAATTCACACCAACGAGAAAAACGTATATCTTTTTACTAAAGCTTTTTGATGAAAACAAGTTTTTATATTTGATAAAGCTCAATGGTATTAAGAAAATGAGAGGTGGGAAAGAGAGTGATCCCGAGGTTTAGGATTCGAATCTGGAGTAACAATTCATCTGAGTCAAGTATTTTTTTTTTTTTTTTGTAAATTTATTGAATTTTTCAAATAGGTTTCTGATTTTAAGGGGAAATATTATTGAAAAATCCAAAAACATTTAAAATTTTTGTAGAAATAAAAACATTCAAATATGTCAAAATGTAAAAAAATATTGAAAATTGCTCCTCAAAATGAGTTTTGCTGAAAAGAGGGAAACTAATAGTACATTGATCATTTAGTCCCATATTCAGTAAAAAATAAGCTTAAAAGGTTGTGTGCTTAATTGTATAAGTGCATTGTTAGGCTTTAAAACAAGCAAGTAAGGAAGATTATGTGATATAAACATAAAAAGGCAGATTGAAAAAGGTGTTAGATATCTACAAAAAGTCTTGACATGATGGCGGAAATATAATTGCTATGTCATACTCAAGCTTTAAATTTGTTTGATTACCAAAAATCTAATTTAAATAAGCATCTAGTTAATGGTTAACACTGCAACGGTGTAATGTCTTATGGCCTTAAATCCTGTAATTGATGTGATGCTTCGAGAATTTAGGACTCCATTGGGTCTTTAGGCGGTAGTCCATATAGGTATTCGCAAATGTGAATATTATTTTGCTAAAAAAGCGAACCCACAATTTTACTACCCATTATAAGTCACTATAAACACGAAATTTTACTTGATCACTATTGTAGTTTGTACAAAATTCACTACTAACTTGATCAAACCACGTTGTGAGTGATAAAATTGTTCCACCTTGGCTCGCGTCTTTATACCGGTAAGAAACATACCACAAGGGATACAGTATATGTAAGCCATTCGTATGAAATGGTGCATACTCATATGTGGGAAAGGAACTCCAAGTACTTCGTGAAAACGGGGGTATATCTTGTAATGGGGATTATTTTCTAGGTTGCTTAAAATAAAATCAAAGTATTTTGATTAACTGATTTCAAGGTTTAAGTCAAGTTGGGGTGACATGGTAAAAATCAAATTAAGCCAGTGATAAGTTTCCTTGGCACGTATAATATATTTAAGATTTCAAATAAGTGTATAAGCCTAGCCCTCAGGCTGTAGTATACGTTTTTCTGGATCTTTACATATGTGGTATAACGCGGTGGGCACATCGCACCACACCTGGTTGTCGGACGCTTTCCTGCTGGGAGCACGACCATGTGTATACATACACGTACTTAACTATTGAATCAAGATTAGAGGCTAATAATTCTTTGAGTTTTAGTGCTTAATTGAACCTCGATTCATATCACAAAAATTCCAGATATATTTGTTATAAAGTTTAGGTGGACAACAATATCAATGACTAACTTAACACTTGTCAGAATAAAGCAGAAATATAAAACTGTGATGGATGGGAAATTTTATATTAATTTGATTAGTATATAACTCACAAAAATAGGTGCTTATGTTTGTTTGTAAATAGTTTGTTTGAAACTTTAGGCTTTACTTTTCATTTACTGTTTTTCGTAAACCAAAAAGATTTTACATTTCTGAGTTACTTTTGACTCTTGATGAATGGGTTACTATCTACATGGAAATTCTATCGAGAAATAAAATTGAGTGTTGGTCAGGATAAGAAGTAACCCACAAATGAATGTTGACAAGACGAACTACGAAATAACTAACGTAAAGACCCCTTGATTATTATAGGCGGAGTCAATAATATCTAGCAGTTTCTTCAATAACACAAAGCAAACAAACACGCAAGAAACTCAAAAGATTTCCATTGATATTAATCAGTGAAAAATACAAAGAAATTATATCTAGGGTTTCTAGGTAGAATGTCAGGTGCGGCTTTTTTCCGTACGAAATATTATGTATGCTTGTAAAGTGTGTAATCAGGCGTTGTCCTAAATATGACCTAGTATTCCCTTATATATATATATATATAACAACACTTGAGACATTCTAGAAACCCTAATGATTGTAAAAACATATTCAAATGTATTCAAAATTACTACAAGTGTCAAATATGTCTTCGAGTAAGTTTCTCTTTATAAAGCAGACCTAGTAATCCAAGAGTGCGCTTAAACGGTTCTCCGAGTAAGCTTACACCTCAAATATTTTCCTTGAAAATATTTTCAAGTAGATATCAATCTTCATGATAAAATCAAATTTTGCTAGAGAATATCCCACAGGCAAACTTGTTCTTAATGATCTCTTCAACCTTATTCTACGACTTATTTTAGCGAACTTAGTATGCTCGGGATACTGTAGCTTGCTCGAGCTTGAACTTTGCTCATATAAGTCTTTTGAATAATTCCATTAACTTCCTACAAGTTTGCTTGAGATCATATTATTGAAACCTTGCTCGACCCACAAAATTACTAGGTTTCAGCTTGGAAAAGTCAAGGGTTTGCTCTAAGACAAACCTTGCTCGATTGAAGAACAACCTTACTTGACGTAGTGCCGTTTGCTAGAACTTAACACTTAGAAGAACCTAGAAGATAACCTTACTCGAAGAAAGATACCTTGATTGAATAATTGTGAAGCTTGCTCGAAATGCCTGGCTTGCTATAATTCCTTACTTAGCGTATTTCTGAGGAGGTTGAGAAGATTCCAAACTTCCTTGATCATCTTTTAGGCCCAACAATCCCCCCCCCCCCTAGATAGGAACAAACTCAGATGCACCAAAATACCTCTAGAATACATACACATGTTTAAAAGTTACACATCAAATCCTTAAGAGTAATAAATTACATTACTTAAAATAAAATATTACAATTTATGAATTATCCCTCAAGGGCATTACATATGAAAATAATAAACTACATCAAAATCATAAATAAAAAATGTAGGAAAATCATAAATAGCTTCAACTCCTTGAGCTTCTCCTTTCTTCCAATCATCTGTCCAATCTCACTATTATAGCCTTTTTTGGAACATAGATATCTCCACATGGAATGGATGTTCCACTGGGAGATTCCATTTCATGATATCATGTAAGTCATTCACAGGAAGATATTCCAAATCAGAATCATCTTCAATAATACCCAGAGCAAGACTTTTAGAGTTATTTTGGATGTATCTATCAGACTTCATTCATAGCTGATACTTGCTATTCTTCCTTTTGTTTGTACCTCTGAGTTTGGTCTACTCAGTCTTCTTTTCATTCTTATACACTCCTTCATATTTGCATAAGGATTCAAAATCTTTTTAGATTTGTCAAAAGATATGCTCTCCATCCTTATTTCACTAATCCTCTTCTGTCTCTACTTCTTTTCTGTCTCAGTGTATTCAATAAAGGAAAGCCTGCCTAGCTTGATTTTTCAGATATTTGGACAAGTCATTCCTCTTTGCACCAACAAATCTATCTCTTTGTTGTTAACCTTATAGACGTAGATATTCTAGTTCAGTTAGTTGTTCCTTGTTGAACTCCCTGGAATCATCTTTGAAAATTATAGTCTTTAACATACCACTCTTCATGATAATCTTCAATGTCTTGGTCCTTGAATCATAGAAAAGATTCTTTGATAAGTCCACATTGGTTGGTGGATGTTGTTCTCTTTGTAGACTGGACCTGATGGTGGGAATGGGAACCCTAGATGTTGAAGCCCTTGATGAAAAAATTTTTGATACTTGAGGTCTTCTAACATGTCCCTTTGACTCAAAATTTTTTTATAATGTTAACCTTGCTCAACATCATCATTGACAAATAATCAACACCTTTTCTGGACAAAATTTTTTTCATATCCATTGTTTCTCTGTCCATCTGCTGCTTTGAGGTGGCTGGGGTTCTTTAATAACATGTCTCTTGGGACTTGGTTTAGGATGACTGGGATGTTTGGGGTTGAACCTATTCTTTTCAATTTCTTCACTTACCTCATTGAAAAACATCAGTTCCTGTTCAGATAATTTTTTTAAATTATGACCTTCCCAATTGAACAAAAACTCCAATCTTCATCCCTTTCTTCAACATGATATGTCTCAAAATTTCAATCTTTTCATCATTTTCCCAAGGCTTCAAACTTTTACTCTTCTTAGTATCAGTTGGCTTTGTTTCAATTTGTGGAATGGAGGAAGATGCTTATATTTCTTCATTGAACCTTTGATTTCTCATGTCCTCCTTATATTTTGCAAACTCTAATTCATAATGTTCTATTCTCTGAGTGTTGGACAATTTGCTTACATATTCATACACACCTCTTGCTTCCATCAATCTGTCAAGTAACTACTATTGTTGTTCAAACAAAGCAGTTTTCTGTTCTTTTACAATTCTTTCTCTTGCTCTATCAGCCAACCTTTTTCTCACTTTATCCTCTTCTCCCTTTGTGCCTTTTCCTTCTGTTCTCTCTCTC
This sequence comes from Bidens hawaiensis, assembly GCF_021521415.1. Classification (NCBI taxonomy): domain Eukaryota; kingdom Viridiplantae; phylum Streptophyta; class Magnoliopsida; order Asterales; family Asteraceae; genus Bidens; species Bidens hawaiensis. Next base: position 56,954 of record NW_027500434.1, read on the forward strand.
TCTCTCTCCCTCTCTCTCTCTCTCTGTCTTGTATGTCCGGAAGTTATATTTTTTTCATCATGAACTTTCTTAGATAACTCTTTAAACTTTGCTTCCACCTCTTTCTTTGTCATTGATTCAACAATCTCAAAACGAACACCATGATCTACAAGAAATCCTACCTTTCCCCCAAATCGTCTTAATACACTTGCTTGTCTTTCCAACTCAGCCTTTGCTCTTAACTCAACTCTTCTTTTCTCATATTCATCCTCCTTTGGTTTCAATGCTTTGCTCAACCTATCAATCTCTTCAAAAGTCATTTTATTTAATTGTTCATCAGAATACTTACATTGTTTTAAATAAATCAAATGCAAGTTTAGAATTTTTCTTTTATCTTCTTTTCTTTTCATTTCCTCTTCTCTCCTTTTTCCCAATAAATGATCAAGATCTTCATCAGAAATATCCTTGATTACTTCATTTTCCGTACCATGTCTCATTAAAGCAATAATCCTTGGATATTGCCTCGTCAATTATTCCATCCTAGCTTTAATGTTTTCAATATGCACATCAGTCAAGTTAATTTGAGATAAACTGTGTTCAATCTCGTTTTCTTTTCCTCTTTCACCTTCCTCATCTTCCTCAAGGTAAGAAATCCTCCAATCCACCTTTTTGTGGTCATTGAGGTCCATTTTGTCATTCAGCTCTATTCTTCAGGTTTTACCACTTGCAAAGGTATTTCATGAATGGGTTGTTCATTTGTTTCTCCTTCTATTTCTCTTCCTTCACCCTTTCTTTTTGAACTTTCCTTTTCTTTATATTCTCTTCAAAATTTGGAATATTCTACCCACACCTCTTCCTTTTTCTTGCATATTTATCCATGTCTACAGGCCATTCCCTTTCAGCTAACTTGATGTTTTCAAGTAATTTAGCAATCACCTTATCAGCCTATTAAGGTTTTCTTTAATTATTGTTTCAGCAGTTGATGTTACTTCAACAGTTTCTCCTACATTCTTTTTTTTTTTTTAGTTTGAAACTTCTCTACCACTACTGTAGGAGCTTTCTCTGCATCTTCAGTTTGCTTTAACTTCAGGAGTCCCTCAAGAACCTCTTGGTCTAGCTCTTTTTCATCTGCTTTTAGCTGATTATGTAGTTCGATTTATTACATCAAGAATCTTTGCTCATCAGTTTATTTCTCAGTCAACATGTAATTTAAAAATTCTCTTTCAAGCATTTCCCTTAATAGTATATCATGTAACAATTTGGATTTCACAAAACAGTCATCTTTCAAAAAAATGTGGTTATTTAAACCACCAATTTTCCTCTTTAAGGGTTGCAGCTGGCTCTTGTCCTCAACCACAGCTTTCCCTTTCATCTTCCTTCTTTCTCCATCATCATCAATATGTTTAGATGAGCCAACGTTTTTCATTTTAGGAGTTGACATTTCATCTATATATCTGAATAACCCCTCCAACTCTTCATCAAGCACTTCTTTCTCTTACACAACCATATAAATAATCTCATCAAATTCACCATAAAGAGTATTTTGATCTGGATCAAATTCAACAGTTTCTCCTGACTTTTCTTCAACATCCATGATTTATCTATCACCTTCAGATATTTTCCCTGTTTTTTCCAAAATATATATCATCTTCAACTTCCTCTGTGTCTTTATCAGCTTTAACATTATCATCATCATTCATAATCATATTCTCCTCATCCTCCCTTACTACCTCATGATCATCATCCTCATATACATTCATCTCTTCCCCATCTTCAACACTTTCAACATAGATCATTCCAATCAATCTTAACGAATAATCACTAATATCAATAACAGGAACATTCTCCCTCTGTGTTGGTGCATCTGTAGTCTTCTCAACCTCAGACTTCATTGTTTAAATCTTCTTTAGGGCATCTGCTAATAGTCTATCCAAATAAGTGTTTCTTGCCATTAATTCAGAGTTTTTCTGCTAGTTAAAGGTCAAAGTTTCTTTTCAACAGGTTCATTCTTGGAGTTGGGGATGGTGAAATGTCAAGGTTAAATGGTTTTGGTTCAGAGTTTTGTGTTGTTTAGGTTTGAAGGATTGGGATTTGAATGATAGTTGAGCTTAGATGTGGTAATGGATTCCTGGTCTGGACTAAAGTGGTTTGGCTTTAGGTTTGGGTAGATGGTGATGATGAATGATCAGGTTGGGCATTTTTATATATTGCGATGGGGATTGGATTGGTGAATCTGGCTGGTTTATCAAGTGGGTTTTAATGAATTCTGATACATATGGCCCAATCGTGTTTAGATCAGTAGTGTTAGATTCACTGGTTTGTGTTTGAATTGGTGAGTGTGGCAGGGAAGGAATGTATGGTTCGTGGGCTTGGGTTCGGATTGGCGAATCATTTGGTGTAAGGTTTGTTGTATGTTGAACTACTTCAGCTATAACATCATCATGTACTACCTCCTCATTAACCTGTGCTTGCACCTCATCTACATTCTCTCCAACAACCAGCTCTTCTCCTTGTTCATAACCATGATCATCATCAGAATCACTAATTTCCTCATAACTCCCATCATCACTCTCCTCCTCACTACTCACTATTAGTGAAGCAGGAACCTCCATCACTTCAATTGCATCATTCACCGACCATGGTAGTATATCAAACTCAACCTCTTGATTAAACTGGCATGTTGCCCCCAATCTACTAATTCTCCTATAAACATTAGGATCTTGGAGAATATGTGTAGCATCAGTAGTTGGCAAGTCTAGATGTAACCTATTGAATATAATTTGTAAGAATCTAGGATACATGGGATATTTTTCTGCTTCTCTCTTCTTTGAATTTGTTACCAACCCTTCAAAGATCATCACTGAGTAGTTAAAAGGTAGATCATATAGGAAAGCTACAATGGCTGTTGCTATCTCCCTGCTCTTGAGAGTCAAAGTACCCCTTATCAAAGGCATGCTTTGTATTATATGATGAATTAGGAATCGGTAGATTAATGGAAACATGCCTTTCTGGAACTGCGTCTCACTGATCTTTCCTTGATAGCCTATGGTCTCTTGAACGACCCTTAACAACCTTTGCTGTGAATACAACAGTTGTACAGCAAAGTTGTCATTTGACTGAAAAGTTGTTTGGATAAGTTGCTCAGTGATCTCCACTTCTCGGCCTAGCACAATTATCTCATTTCTTCTTCCATTCACATCTTTAACATATTATGTAAACCCCTAGAAATATGTTTGATGATTTCTATATATAATTGGGCTTTCCGTGAGGGCGACCGCATTTTTCAGCGAATTAGCCAATTCATCATTAATTCCAAAGGGCGATTCTCCTCGGTTATTTGGAGAAAAGCACACATAATGTGCATAAGCTCAAACTTATATGCCATATATGCACACACACAAGTAAACACACATTCAAAGCAACAGTTAGTCAATTGAACATAATTTGAACATGCATGTAGAAATAATTGTTGAAGAAAGCATAAAGGATAGCTTAAATGAACATGTTCTTCAACATTTAATAATCTACACATAAAACTGAGACATTAGTAAATTTAAAAATTAAATCCTAAACCCACAATATGAGTCTCGGAAATCATTTAATACAAGCTTACAAAGTCGGAGTTAGAGCGGATGATAAATGATTTAGAGTGATTTGGCAAGCAACGGTTCAATAACTTAGGGCACGAGTAAACTGTGTGAAATAGTAGAGAGAGGGAGAGAGAGAGAGAAAGAGAGAGAGAGGGAAAAATGAATGAAAGTTTCTAAGTCCCCCTTTTATACTACACCCTTTTGTTTTTGAAATGAGTTTTAAATGCCTTTTGTCTCTTAGTATCTGAATACTGCCAAAAACCCTATTTTCAAATTTTCAAGCACAAAGCTTGCTCGAGTAAAGTATTTCACCAAATCTTACTCAAATATAAAGTTTACTCGCTTTTAATTTTATTAGAAATATAACAAGTGAGAAAATGAAATAAGTATACTCGAATATACAAGATTGCTCTAGAAGTTAATCACAAGCCTCATAACAAGTATATTTATTCAAGTAAACTACTTTGCTCGAGTTCAGTTAAGTTCTCAATGAAATAAATTTGAAATATTCATAAATGTAAAACTTTAGTAGAATATTCAGAAATTTGAACTTTACTCGAAAGAACCTTAATCAAGCAAAGAGGTAACTTTGTCCATGGGAATACTACCAAGTGTACTCGAAGGACAATGTTTGCTTTAAGGTATTTCAAAAGCAACAAGTGTGCTTGAGAACACTTAGAATGTTAAATCTTAACATAAAAGTGTTCTCCAAGCATAAAGTACATTCGAGACAACAAGTTTACTTGAAAACAGTTATCTTTCAAAACAATGTAATCAAACACACTTAAGATACAATCACATTAAAAATTCATCAAGTACAGTCGAATGAGACAAATGATCATTTAAACATTCATGTTTACTCGAAAGTACTTTTTCACACACAAATAACACAAGTATACTCAAAGATACTCATTTATCATAAAAAATAATTAGAATAAACAAATCATCAAGAATATATCATTTCAGAGTTTATTTGATATTAAATTTAACCTTTTGACTTAACCTTTGACTTAAACAAGTTTTCTTTGTGAGTCAAAAGTTTAAGAGCATATAGTGCATTTTGAGATCAAATTTCAGTTTATCTTTTCAAATCCTTTTCTTTTATGAAAAGATCTCAACATGGGATCATATTGAATAAGTCACCTTTCTATACTTCATTATAAACATTATTATAACAAATCAAGCAGGTTAATAGTAGGTAATAATATAGCATGAATTTCATTTCATTGGTGATATACTTAAGGTTCAATTGTTTGCATAATACACAAATGGATAACACTTAATGCACTATGATCTTTCATATCTCTTCTCAAAGCATATATGTCTTTCTCTAGATCACCCGGAATTCAGTTCAACTCCCTGATATTTATTTAAAATATTTGCTGATGCACGAAACGTATTTAGATTTCGTCTTGTTAGTGGTCTATTGATAGTAGTTTAAAGTGTTAAAATGATAAACGGGCTAGTAAGGTTCCAACTCAGCAGGTTTAGCGTATAAGTTGATGTTATACGCTGATATAGATGATCCATATAAACTGCACGTGTATGCTAATGGACCGCTAATGGTGGGCGTATATTTTGATGGTTATACGCTGCATGGGACTTATACGTATGATATTGCTGATGCTCTATAAATATGTTGTTATTTTTGTTCATAGGTAAGCTTCTGGATCTTTTTCTTAATTGTAATATCTTGTGTCGAGTCACTACTATCAATAAATTTTAGGCTTAAACGAGATATGTATCGTGTCTTTCATCTTGTACCGATTTCCGCTCAATACATTAAAGAGTTAAATCAGTTGTTCGTAATCATCAAAACATGATCTCGATCCGTGTCATGAATTTATAATATCTTTTAATGATAGAACATGAAGAATTTTCTTTTGTTAACAAATTTATATTTTCAAAAATTTCAAACTTTTGAGGTAGAACGTTGAACTTACATGCCACACAGTTTGGACTTACATGCCTTCAATTCAAGGTGTTTAGGACATATAATGATGTCCCACATTTGTAGTTCCATGCCACGCAATTTGTAATTTATCAACTTTTGGTTAATTTATAATCCTTTTGCTCAGTATTTATTCGTTATCATATATAAAATGACTCATTTTGAGTGACCAAATACAAACAGGCTTGTGTATGAGTTGGTTAACTACCTTTATGCCTATCATTGGGAGAGATTTATCTTGAAACATGCATATTTCAAAAATTTATCTCCACATTAAGCTTAGCAGTTTCTTTTTGTTTATATCACCTCATCTTTTGCACATCATGGAAAGCTACCATACTTATTAATGAATACACTAATAGTCTTTTTAGCCTATTAAATCCATAAGATTAATATAAACAACCAATTTTCTATCATGTCCGAAAAATTTTTGATCAATTTCCATTTTAAACTTTTTAAGCTTCTTTAAAGCATAAACTGAATAATCTTATCATATCTCTCCACCAAAAGTTTTCTCTTTTATCAAAAACAATTTTACTTTTGAATACCTTCTTTGATGAATCATCTAATCACATAAGTTTTAGCACAAAAACAGTTTTGACAAAGACAAACATTTCAATTACTCAAATACATAATCACCAGGTTGCAGCGATGTATAAATACAAGCAGTCATACGTGAATTTCATTTAAGACAAAGCATGAAAGAAACAACTTCTCCTAAGCACACATGGTATAATCATTTTAAAACATTAATCATGATCACCTTTCAGACAAGTATGGAGATAAAACATTTCAAATCAGATACACTCATACTCATCAATAGTCATGAAACATAATCACAATTCCATACTTAAGAATCAAAGACACCTAGGTCACAAATATTCATTTAAGCACATATTGTCTTAAGCAAATATCACATAATCATATATAATCACTTAACACTGTTTAAACAAATAATAATTTAGCATGTGTAAACATCTACCATTAATTAGATTTAATTAGAGTTGATCATGCCTAAAGCTTTTAATAAGAAATTGAATCAAGTCTTATCTAGTGTCTTGGTGAACAAATTAGCCAAGTTGTCACTAGCTTCAACTCTTTTCATTTCAATTAGTCCTTTCTCATTGCAATCTCTGATGAAATGGTGTCTGATTTCAATATGCTTTGCTAGGTCCATACTTTGGTGGTTTGTACTTAGATAGTTTTGGTTTGGGTTATGAATGTAAACCGAGATCCTTTTGGATATTGGTGGGCTTTGGGCTTTTTGTTGGGCTTGGGTGTTGGCTACCCTATATATAGATCATATTGTATAGGGTTTCGGTTGGTTGTTCATTGTATTGTTGGCCGTTCACTTGGTTATCGGGTTGAACGAGTATTGTAGATGCTTAAACATCAAAAGTTTAACATACGTATGTTTTGAAGCATTCCATTGTGTTCATCACGTATTTGTTTGTTTTTCTTGAATCACCTTACAATATATTCCGCAATATCGTTGAGGTGTGTTGATATCATAATGAAATATCCGTATTTGGGACTTACAATTGGTATTAGATCCTTTGACCTATTCAGGCTCGTTATTGTGATATCAACGGATTCAAGATCTAAGTGTTTCGTGGTTTGGTTATATTTCCGGCGAGTTGTTGATCAGAGAAGAGAAAGGATTGATTTTGATGAAAGATTGATTTTGTTTTGGAAACAAATCAAATCCCACTAAACTCGGGAGTTTGTTACTGTCAAAGTCCAACTGACTCTCTAGTTTCCTTCTAGTATAATCAGTTCTCGGGTAGTTTTGAGGGTTTTCGGCCAATCTTTCAAGTTCTCTTTTGAAATCTGATAGTTTTCGGCCAGTTTCAAGAGTTGTCGGTCAAAATTCCTTGGCAGTCGGTCAACCACCTTGGTTCTGGGTGAAAAACCTTGGTTCTCGGTCAACATCCTTGGTTCTCGGTCAGGGCATTCAGTTCTCGGTAACTTTGGTTCTCAGTCAACGCAAACTGTGAAAATAGTTGGGCCTGATCCATCTTATTTAGGCCTGCAGAATTGGACATTTGATTATTTTTTGGATTTCAATTACTTTTGGATAAATTAAACTAAAATGGATCAACTAATTAATAGTAATGGGTTATCCAATGCTTCACTTCATCAAGAACTAGACTCCATATTGGGGACCACTACTCGCATGCCCCTTCTGCTGTCTCATGAGGGGTTTAGCAATTCGAAGTTTCGTTTCGAGAAGTATGTTGTGACATTCGTGAGAAAACGAGGTATACCTTATCTAATACGTAGCGAGTAAACGATAAATCGGTTAATTCGTAGTGCTTAAACGAGAAACCGACTGATACTGATTATGGCCCGTATATATACTGCGGGGTCATATACGAGTTATATATATATTATAGAGGCTAACATATTGATATTTAGGCCCCAGTGCGTTTAAAACCATTTAAACGAAAAAGGTTTCGTTTATTGATACGCTATGAGTTTAAAAGCAATCGTTAACATCAAAACGAGAATTTTTACATCCGTTAAAACGAAAAAGATTTATAAAACACTTAAACGACATGTTCTAAGCAATCCGTGAAAATATTTTGGATTTTTACAACGAGTCAGTACGTTTTTCTTATTTTACAAAAATATGCTGAAAAACACTCGTTTTCGCGCTGTTTTTCGCACTCGAACTAGTTTTCTTGAGAAAAACCGAATCCGAATTAAATTTTGGACCGATATTTACGCATGACACGGAAACCGAGGCATTAATGGGCCAAAAGGAGGCCCAATGGGCCCCTTTATGGGCCGACCACAAAAAATGGGGTAGGACCCCTTGTATAAGGCTTGTTATACAAGCTTGTTACTTGATATTTTCACACAAACTTCAACCTAGATAAGAAGTCACAGCTGAGTTCTTCATTATCCAGCCAAAACCCTAAAGGTAATCTTAAAATTTTCATCCATTTCATGCTTGATTAACAAAGTTTATGCATGAAAATTAAGTCTTGTTTAGTTTTAAACATGTTTAACCATTCAAGAATCATAAAAATCAAGTAAAATTATGTTTTGATGTTAAACATCTTTACAAACCAGGAACATATACTTTTTTGGTCAAAAACACTGATTAGAACATGAATACAACGTTTTTCCGGTTTGAAAGTTCGGTTTGAACCCAAAACCGAAACCCTAATTATCAAGGCTGTTACATGGATGATTTATGCTTGGTTTGATGTTATGTGATATGTAGATACACTTAGTTTGCAACCCGAGACCCGGAAAGTCGTTTAAGCTAGCAAAACTCATCGAAAACCCACAAGGTAAACCCGTAACACTCGTTTAGGGGCTGTTTTGTATTAGGTTGTGAAGTTCTTGTTGTTAGCTTGTGAAAACGTTCAGAGACATTAGGGATCATTTAAATGAGTCCCTGTTCAAATTTGGTAATTTTTCGATAAACGGAGAATATTTGGCGAATTTATTACCGTTTATTGGCGTTTATTCGGGAAAAATAGGTAAACTTCATGAAAAATTATGAAATTTGGTTTGGAACCCAGAAATGATATATTGAGATCACTGGTATAGTTTGAGAACATTTGGAGATGTCTAGGTATTATTTGTGAAATTGTGTTTTAACCGAGTTTTAATAGCCGAAAATCGCGCAAAAAGGCATTTTGACCAAAGAGTTAGATTCTGGAGATTTTGCAAGGGATATGTACTGATATTGAGACCACTTGGAAAAATTATCGGATTCTTCAGATGTCGTTTGGTATTGACGGGCTATTTATTACTCAATTATAGCACATTAAATGAATTTTTATTAATAGATAATTAATCATAAAATTTCTAAAAATATTTTATAAAATTCACCATATTTTAATTTATTTTTATAAAAATTTCCATAATTTATATATGAGTAAATAATTAGTTATGATTAATCAAAGATTTAAACTATATTTGTTTTAACGAAACCGGCAGTTTCGTGTTTAACAGACTGACTGGTATGTCAAAATGTCAAAAGTAGTCAAATATCAAAGTTTCGAATGAATTTGATAAAAACAAACCTTTTACGAGAATTCCGGACAAATTGGGTGGATTGTACGTGTTTTGTATAATCAAACCCGTGTGAAAACGGAAACGGACCCTGCGATCAATCCAGATACCGATACCCTAAAATTCTTTTATAAATTAAATCATTTTATCAATAAATATGTTTACTTAAGTTTTCATGATCTTACCTATTTCCGAAACGAGTGAACGATAAACTTGGCTAGGCTAGGAAAACGGTGAAACTGAGCCAAATCTGATTTTAAGTATTTCACAGTATACAATGTCACAATCTAAGACTATGGTCATGTTTTGGGCCTAACAGGTATAACCAGACAAGTTATACAGCCCAATTTGGTTTAAACACTGTACTAGTATTAACAGTACGATACCGATTATAGGATACGAGTTATAATCGAGGCATAACACTTATTGACGTATATTACCTGCTCGAACTACAATAAGGTGAGTTTCACGACCCCACTTTCTAAACAGTTTGACGAACTTTTGGGGTCGAAAGCATGTTTACATATACTTACTTATATACTTGAAAACGTGTGATGATGTGAATTATCTAAGTACTAACACTTGAAAGTCCCCAGAAACACATGTGATTAACTTCGTGCCGGTGACGTGTGGATAGTACTATCGGTATGACAAACACAACTGACAGAGCCGGTGGGGTATGCCGGAACATGTTAACCCAGTTGCACATTGTCATTTAAACTTATTACATACTGCTATGTGGTGTTAGACCTAGTACATACTTGGGGCAAAGTGGCTGTTAAATGCCAACGGGAGTGCATGGGCAGGGGTGGCCATGTGTTTTAGCTCGTTTCGGTTTCACTTGTGGCTTAGTATAATACATCATACACATACATGTATACATACACACTGTAAATTTACGAACTCGTATACTGATTTCGTTGATACTCGTGAAACTTGAAACTCACCAACTAGACGTAGTTGACTCGTTTTAACATGCTTTTCAGGTAAAGCAAAGGTGGAATGATTTGCTTACGTTCTTGGTGTTAGGAATGAAGTTGAATAGCTGTGAATAGACGCAGATATATAATATTGAATAAGAAGATCGTAAACCGGTTATGTGATTCTCATCTAGTTTGTAAACATAGTACCAACCCATGTAATATGATGTAAATTAGTTTGTGAATTTCTTTATAAACAATGTTGTTGATACCAGTATTATCTGTTACATTCCCGTTTTACGCTTCCACAACTACCTAGTCGGGGTGTGACATATGTTAGGATGAAAGATGCCAAAATATGGAGAAGCATAGTTAGAGGTCCCCAACTCATCACTTACCAACATTCATCCTTATGATGTAGATGAAATGGATATCTCTTGGAAAATCGCCATGACATTGTTTCGGGCAAAGAAATTTACTAAGAGAATTGGAAAAAATAATTGGAAAATGCCAAACAATCAGAAGGTGGGTTTTAACAAAGACACTTTGAGGTGTTACAACTTTCACGAGCCGGGTCATTTTGCTCGTGAGTGCACTAATCCAGCCAAGGAAGGAAATATGGAAATGGCGCTGGTTCCCGTGAGTATGTTAGAGGAGAAGCTGGGGGTAGCTCAGGTGATGGTGAAAGGGGTTTGGTTGCTCGACAGTTCTCATGGTCTGATCAGATGACTGCTCTCAAAATAAACAATCAAACTTCCAACTTTGCTCGTGTTGAGGAGTCTGAAGAAGAAAATGCTTCTAAGGAACTAGTCAAGGAACTTCAATTTGCATGCATGGCATTCACTTCTCCCGGCTCTTCTGAGGTGAGTTTTTCTTTATGTTCTCAAGCTTGTATTGATAAACTAGATCATTACAAATCTCATAACATAAACTTGCTTAGAGAAATGGAAACGATAAAATATGAAAAATCATAAGCTTAAGAAAATTGAAAATGCTTATTTGGGTTAAATAGAGGCACAGAAAAAGGACTTTTCCAAACTAAAATATGATTTTAGTTTGAAATGTTGTCACCATCTTGATGCCAAACAAAAAATTGTTGAATTAACTGCTGAACTGGAAGCCCCTAAGTTAGAAGTATTTAATCTAACTAAAAAGTTAAAAATGGCTGAATTTGATTTTAGAAAGTTTGATGGCTCCAGTAAGGTAGTTAATTCCATGATTGAAAATCAGCTATGGTGGAAAGAGAATGAGGGTGAGGGTATATGATGTAGTCAGGTACCCCTACTATATAATGACAACTACACAGGTCTTCCTCTTACCAAAGAGCAGGAAGAAAAGGTTAAAGATATGAAGTATGATAAACCTGCTAATAATTAAAGGATCGACTCAGTAGAAACTACTGCGTCCACTTCAAAAGTGAAACGATTCTGATTTGTTCGCCTCATGTGCAGATAGAGTAATCATTGAGGATTGGACTGATGAGGATGATGAGTCTCGTTTTTCAATTAATAAAGACATTATTTATGATGTTTCTTTAAAATTACCTGTTTAGAAATCTATTATTCCGACTGTTTGTGTGGGCTCTGTTTTTAAGAGCAAGGATACTTGTGTGATTGATTCTGTTAAGACTTTGAATTCTGATAATGTGATTTCTAATATGTTTAAAAAATCAAAATACTCCAACATGTACTCATCGCCTAAGTTTGTTAAAGAGGGATGCTCTATTGACAAACAAGGCAGTAAGTTAAATAATGTGACAAGTGGTAAGCGTCAAGTAAAGCAAACTGGTCCACAAAATCGGTCCAGAAAAGGAGTTGCCCAAAATAATTTTTATGTAAAACGTCAAAGTTGTTTTAATTGTGGCACTCCTGTTCATATTACTAGAAATTGTCACTCCTGATGAATTTAACCCATTTCCCCATGATATTCTCAACCTTGGTAATCAAATTCTTTACCATCTGCATTGTTTCATCCTTTGACTTCAGGAAATATACCCAGGAATATCGAGAGAAATCATCAGTGATCACCAAGCAGTAAGATGTTCCTCCTAGACTTCTTACATTCACGGGACCGGAGAGATCCATGTGAAGTAATTCTAGGGTACTGACAATTGAATTGACCTTCTTGGTGAGATGTGATTTCTTGTGTTGCTTTCCCTTTTTGCATGATAAGCATTTGTCTTCAAAGTTGAAATTCTTCCAGGGAACACCCAGCACATGCCCATTTTTGTCAAGGTAGTTCATTTTCCGAAGATGAATGTGCCCCATTCTCCTATGCCACAACTCGGACTCCGATTCAGTTGCTTTTGACAGAAGACACGATTCTTCTGTGGCCATCTCTGTCGATCTCATATCCATGATATACGTATTCTTCACTCTTGGAGCCTTCATAACAATCCAATCCTCTGGTATCTTAAAACCAGGATACAACACAATCGCTTCATTCTTTGTAAAATGTACGGTGTAGTCTTTGTCACAAATCTGCGAAACACTCAGCAGATTGTGCTTCAGTTCTTCAACAAAGTTTGCTTTCTCCAAAGTCATCTTTCCATTCGACACCGTCCCTATTCCTGTAATCCTTCCACCGCTCTCTCCTGCGAAACTCACTTTTCCTCCTTGAACAGGTTTCAAGTCGTGTAACAATTTCTTGTTACCCGTCATGTGCCGGGAACAGCCGCTGTCCACAACCCATTGATTGTTGGCAGCCTTGTTCAACTGTTCCTGCACGATTAAAGCAGATGATTAAAATCTGGGGACCCAAGACCGATTGGTCTTGGGTCGATACATTCCGTACCTTGGCTGTCCAAAGTTAGTATCATATTATTTATTCCAAAAAAAAAAAAAAAAAAAAAAAAAAAAAAAAACTTGTAGGTCCCCCGCCCCGGGGCGTCGCCGATCGATACGAGATCCGCACGAGGTTTAGGAGTGCGGAATCCTCCTAGTCTCGTTTATGGTGTAGAAGACGAAGAACACGATTACACACAAACAATCACACGAACAAACACACGAATGGAATAAACACATCTGCAGATCTTTTCATAATAACCGAAACACTTACAAACCAAACATGAAAACAAATGACGGCCGACCCGAGGTGAACTCTTCCTCGGGTCGTCCCACACGAATCTCTCTCTCGTTTTCTCTCTAGCTACTTGAACTTAACACACAAAACTCATAATTTCTGTATTACCAACCCTAAACAATACACAGCCGATATATAAACACAACTTCACGGGCTTGGGCTTGGGCCTGTAGGCGAAGTTGTTACAACTTCGCCTATTGCGAAGTTGTTACAACTTCGTACTTCCACAACGCTGAACAGAATTGCATAGCGACGGTCACAAAACATGCACCAACAGACTCCCCTTTGACCGTTGCTCTCAATTCTAACAAACATGAAAGATCATCTGTTACAAAACATGCACCAACAATTTGGTCCTGTCATCTACTTGTAGATTCACAGGATAGCCATTTATCTAAAGACTGAAAGCATCCGGGGCGATTGTGATGTGTTTTTGTGTTTTTGAGTTCTTTCACTTAAAATTATGTCGGTAATTCTAAGTTGGATGGACATGCATTTTCATATGTGTTTGGTCTTGTTAACTACTTGTGGACATACAGGATAGCCATTTACTTGAAAACAAAGAGTGACCGGGGTGACTAAGTTTGGGAAATGATATGATTATTTAGTTAACAGCTTTATGAAGCTTTAAAACATTTTTCAAATGAAAATTGATCCAACCTTTGGAAAATGATAGAAAAATTGTGTTCGTGTGCCTAACGGGTGAAGTTATTAAGCTTAAAAGGCTTTATAACAGTCATTGATTTGTATGTAGCTTTCCATGATGCGTAAAATTTGAAGTGATATAAACAAAATATGCTAAACTTACTGTAGAGAGTCATTTTGAAGAAATGTGCATGTCTCCATGTATATCTCTCTGAAGGATAGGTAGAAAAGTAATTATCCAGTCATACACGAGCCCGTTAATGTCTTGATCACTAAAATATTGTGCTATTATGTTTACTATTAAAAAAAATTAATTTGAGTATGTATATAATTTGTGTTGTTAAAAACTTGGTCTTTTCAAAAGCTTAAAGGGTCAAACTAGAACTACAAGGGTGGGGCATTCAAATAAGTCCTAAACACTCTGAATGAAAGGCATTTAAGTCCAACGTTCAATCTTAAAGCTTTAAATTTTTTATTGCTTTCCATAAATTTTTCGATCAAGCAGTAGGGGGTTGGAGTCAAATTGGGGTGATCTGGAAAAGCCAAATATGCTTTGAGAAGATATAGGAGAAATCACAGGTCCATGAGTGATGTCCATATGAGATTTATGCATAACTGAACCTAATCCATATCACTGACACAATGAAAATCATGCTAAGTTTGTAATTCATGCTATCAACCTGTCTCTTTATGTCATAATAACGCTTAACATGAATGCTTGTGAAAGCACCTTAATCAATAAGATTCCATGTTCGGATATATTCATAAAGGTGACATTTTTGTCAACAACTGAAATTCGATCCCAAATTTGCTAAATTACAACAACTGAAAGCACCTTAAGTAAGTTTCATGTTATTGTGTATCTTTTAGTTTTCCTTTTATTTTAGCTATTTTGTTTAACTTTATTTATTTATTTATTTTTTTTAAATTTTCATCTCAAAATTACTCTCATCGAAACAACTGCTTTAAAAGGGATATTTTTATTTTTGGTTAAAATGTTTTGGGCCTAAAGTTTGTTTACAAATTGCGTGATAAATTTGATTTGGACCAAACATCTGGTTTGGGCTGGTCTTATTGGATTGAGATCCAATTGGGTTCTCGGCCCTTCTGTATCTGGTCTGGGCATGTTTTATTGGATTGGGGTCAAATTGGGTTCTCAGCTCGTCAGCACTTTGGGATATAAAAACCCTTTTAACTCTCCATTATTGATATTATTCTCAAAATATTTTCACACTAAATTATCCTTGGCCGAAAACCCTAATCTCACTGCTAATCTAATAGAAGTTGTTCTTGGATTTTGAGTGCCCTTTGTTCAATAACAGGTAAGGGATCAACGCATGACATGCTTGAAACTTAAGGGTTTGATGATATCGACTCTTGCTTGGTATTTCTATGATGATTCATATAATAAACTTGTATTATGTTGGACATTCGACCTGTTTGAGACCATTGTTGGGGTTTTTAGGAGTTAGTTGCAAGTTTTCCTTGATCCATGGTGATTTTAGCTCTTCTGAAGAGGATTACACGAATCACGAGGCAGAACTCAAGGGTTTTTCCTTTCCAGATTATGTCAGTTCCCCGATTGTTGGTAGATCGTTAACAAATCAAGTCATAACTCACACAATAATGTGTTGACAAGAGAGTTAATGATGGGTTGCTATATTTAGAAAGAAAACTGTTTGATAAAGGAGGAATCAATAACAAACGATTTAGTTGCTGAAAAATTAATCAAAGGTAACTAACACACAAGATTCACTCAAAATATTTCCATTTATACAATATTAATCATACAAACGGTAATCTATCTAGGGTTTCTTGATGGGAAAGTTATATCCGTACGATTCTTAGAACAACTGACACTCACAAATATTCTCTCTGATTTCGTTTTCAGCCGCTGTTAGGAGGCGTGCCCTAAATATTTCTTTTATAGGCCTGACACCTCCTTTACAGCTGTAATTCCTTCTAGAAACCCTAAATATAACGTACATATTCAAATTACATATTCAAAGCTATGCTAAGTGTAAAATAAATCTTCCGGGTATGCTTTGTCTTCTTCAAGTAGACTTTGTACTCTGCCTTCTTTGGTAGACTTGGTAACCTTGAAATATATTCGGGAACAGTTTCCGAGTAGACTTTTAACTTTCACCGGGTAGACTTCAACCTTCTTGATCTTATCAGACTTTGCCCGGTAATATCTTACGAGCATCCTTGTTCTTCCATGGTCCCTTAACTCCTTGCTATGAAATAGCTTATTAGCTAAGTGTGCCCGGTAGCACTGTACTCTGCTAGTGTAAAACCCTGCCCGATGTTACTAGGAATGTATCATTACTTACATCAAGCTTACTCGGACCACTGTTATTAATGAATACCTTGCCCGGTCTTCCAATCACTTGGTTTCATTAGCTTGGTTAGCCAATAGCTTACCCAGGGTAAACCTTACTCGGCTATGAATAATAAACTTGCTAGATATAGTTAACCCAGCCCTGGTATACAATAACTTGTGAACCTTGCTCGGGTATTCACTAAAGAATACTTTTTGAAGATTACCTTGCCCGGTAGGCAAGATAACATTCCCGGTTAAATAAAACCTTGCTTGGATGTCTTAGGTGTGCCCAGTTTAATACTTGGAGAATTCTGAGGAGGTTTAGAAGATTCTCATCTTCCTTGTGATCATTTTTATGTTAAATCTTGACTCAACAATCTCCCCCTAGATTGGAACACCTTAGCTGTCCCAAAACACTTCTATAGTTACTTATACATGGTTAAAAATACACATCAAATTATAGTCAAATTACATATTCATTACAAAATCAAATGATTACATAATCAAAGGCTGTCCGAAGACATTACAAAATAAATCCTATTCTAAAGATCATTGTCTTCTTATTGCATTGTAGTAGGCTTGTTTTCGATTTGCAATGACACTTCCTGCCCTTTGCCTGAAGATAGAAAGGATTCGATAATGAATGTGACTTTCAGGAATGTCCAAATCCCTAATATCTCTCAAATCTTCATAGTGCAAGTAGGTTAGGTCTTCATCTCTTCTAATTATACCCAAAATCATTCCATCTGAGTTTCGAAGAATATAGTGATCTGTATTTTCTTTGTATTCAATTTCTGTAATAATCCCATTCTTCTACACAGTGTAATTTGGTCTTGTCATTCTTCTTTCCTGTCTTGTGCGGGTATTCATATTTGACACTGGATTCTTATCTTTGACTTTCAGCTGGTAGTTCAATTCTGTGCTGGCTATCTTTTTCAATTTGGCAGTCCTTCTTGTCTTCTCCTGCTTTGTTATCCTCCAGCTTTTCTTCTCTTTTAAGAATTGGAATCCCTTTTCAGCTTCGTACTTCAAGAACTTGGAGAGATCATTCTGTTGTCTTCCTGCCAACCTGCTTGTATCACGATAATCATAAAGTTCAAGTGTGACCATTTTCTCCAACTGTTCTTGGGTATACTCAGCAAAATCTTCTTTCATAATAATGTCTCTCAATTGTTTGCTTTCCATTATCACTTTCAGAGACTGAGAGACTGAGTCAAAGTAGAGTCTTCTTGGTAGATCCACATTGGATTGTGGTCCTACTGTTCTTTGAATTTCAGCTCTACTTGACTCACCTCTTCTTGATGAGTCATGCATTCTTGAAGTAGAAGGCCTAGTTGGGATATACTTCATGGGTTTGCTAGTCCTTAACTTGAAAGTATTGATGTACATTGATACTATCATCTCAGCAGGGAGGTTAATGAGGTCTGCAAAGTTTAATCCTGCTTCTTTACACAGACCAATCATCATTTTCACTACTTTAGGGTTTTATGACAACCCTGTAGGCACATATCTCCTGTTAATAAAGCTTTTAGGGTTCTCACCCTCCATCAGAACCTTCTCCCACTCAGTCTTCTGTATATAAAAGGGTTCTTTTAAGTCCTCCTCTTCTAGTGCATTAAAAATGTCTTCATCCATTCCCCTTTGATTTATCATAATGTTTCTCAGAATTTGAATCATCTCTTCATTTTCCCATGGAACTATGGGTTCATCAACAGGTTCAGGTTTTTGTTCCTCTAGGATTGGTATTTCAATAGCAGTACCCTCTATTGATTTTTCTTTCCTCTTGTTTCTTCCTCAAAGGTGTTAATTTTCTCTTCTTCTTGGGAGGCTCTTGTTCATCCTGAGCTTTCTTTTAGTTGTTCAGCAGATGGTTCAGGTTGTAGCCTTTTGAGTTTTTCCTTTCTTTTCAGGTTGTTAAAAGCTGATTCAACTGAGGCTTTATCCAAAGCTTTAACCATTCCTGGTTTCATCCCTTTCTCCAACAGGTAACCACACTTTCCTACAAATTTTCTTTCAAAGCCTCAAGCTTTTCAGCCTCCTCGTTTTCTTTAACAAATTTTTCTTTTATTTCTTCCCTTGTGCTTTCATAGGCTTCTCTTAGTTTTTCAATCTTGAAATGAGATAAATCTTTCTCAGAATACCCATGCTTTCTTAAGTATTCTCTGTATTTTTGGGCATCTTTGTTCTTTTGTTCCATTCTCTCTTTTTCAATCTCCCTTTCTTTTTCCAACCTTTTCTTCAGCTGATCATTATGCAAATCAGCTAAGGTTTCAAAGCTTATCCCATAGATCATAAGTTTCATAACCAGTGGATCTTTCTTCTTAGTATCCAACATACTTTGCTCAATGTTAGCCCTTTTTTCATCAGTCATTGTGACTTGTGGGGACACAACATCAGCAGTTTCAGCACCTTTTCCCTGATCATCATCATTGTTATCATCAGTTTCATCAGAATCATCCTCCTCCTCAGTTGTTTCATTAACAGCATCTATTTTTGGTTCATCAGGAGTTGGATCTTCAGGGATTGGTACATTAGGAATTCCTTGCACATGTTCATCTGGCCTTAAAGTTTGCATAGGTATTGCCCTTATTGGACTTGCCTCATCATCAGGGGTTTCTACAAAGTAATTATTCTTATCATCCCACTTCCCTTTCTTGGCAGGCTCATCCTTTTCAGCTAGTTTAAATGATTCATGTTGATCCCTCTTTGTTGAATATTTCTTTCCATATTTGGGATCATCCACACACTCTCATTCACTTGGGTTCTGTCTTATATCATCTTTAATTTGTTCAGCCCATTTCTTAGCAGCCATTGAGGCAATAAATTCACTAATCTCTTCTTCCACATTCAATTACATATTCACATTGATTGTCTCAGCAGTTTCAGTTGATCGTTTTTTTGGTTGACTTAGAGTTTGAAACATGCTTATCACCATGGCCAAAGAGTTGCCAACTTCCTCAACTCTTTTTAGTTTGATCAAAGCTTCAATAACATCTTGATCATCAGCCTCTTCATCATTGATTATCTTGGAAACATTAGCTTGACTGATCAATGTTTCCTGCTCTGCTATCTCCTCAGGAGTCAGGATTTTGCCAGTATTTCCCTATCCCTTTTTTCTCTCATAATGTTTTCAAATTCTCTTCTTGCAGCAACAGCAACTTCCTCCTCTTCATTCATAACTTCTTTCACAAGATTTGCCTTAACAGGCTCTTCTTCAAAGATCTTTGCCTTTCCTTTGGCCAATCTCCTCTGTTCATCTTCTTCAACATCAGACTATTCAGAATCATCAATTTCTTTTTCTAGTGCTTCTAGTTCTGGATCATGCTCTACCCTCTTGGAGCCCCCAGGTTGTTCAGTTTCAGCAATTGGCTTCTTAGTAGCAGCATTTTCATCATTATGTCCTTCAGTCAATGTATCAGTTGCCACATTTTCTTCAACGTTTATCTTTTCAACTCCTTCCCCTGTCTCCTCTTCATCTCTCACCTAATCATTATCCTCGTCACTCCATATAACACTCATCACTTCATCATTTACATCATAATTTTCTTCTCCTTTATCAGATGCATCAGTCTCATACTCAATATCCTCCGTCCTTCTTTCTTCACTCTCCTTTTCATCATCATAAGCATTCAGAATGCATGTCAACCCATCAACATCATCTACATTAACCTCAACATCAGTTGGCACAATACTATTCTCCCCCTGTTTTGGGGCAGCTGAGGTCTTCTCAACCTCCTGCTCCAGGGTTTGAATTTTCATTATTGCCCGAGCCAACTTATCCAATAGCAACACATTCTCCTTTGTCACCTCCTCATTTCTCTCCCTTAAATTAGCATTCTCCAACATTAGATCCAAATTTCTTTGAAATAGAAAGTTTCCAGCAGGAGGGGTTATTGGTGGTGAGGTAGAGAAAGGTTCAGATACAAACTGGTCTAGATTAGTGGTTTGAGGAACTATTCGGTGGATGGTAAATGTGGGTGGTGTAGATGATTCAGGTGGGTTGAGGTTTGTGGGTTTTGAGTTGTGGTTTGAGGTATGGTTTGGGTATGGATAGGTTTAGGCAGAGTGTTTGGAATTGTTTGGGGTGGTGATTGGGTATGGGGAGGGCTAGGAATGAAACTATCTGTGTGTATTGGGCTGTTCGTTGGTGGTGTTTGTGGTGGTGGGGATGTTTGTGTTGATGTTTCAGATTGGCTTTGGGTAATGGTTTGGGTTGGAGATTGTGTGATTTGATCTTGTGGTGATACATGTGGTGTTGGTATAGGTTGGTCAATGGGTAAAGGCTGGTGTGGTTGTTCTGGTACATGGTACAAATTGATGCTCCCCCTGAGGGTTTGCAATGACCTCAATAATGACATTTTATCCTCCCAAATTTGCCACAATATCGTCGTTCCCATCATTATCATTACCTCCATCATCATCACTGTCATCATCACCATCATTCTTACTATCTTCTCTAGCAAACTCCTCATCTTCAGATAACACCACATTCAGTTGTGGAATCAAAATGTCATCAATCATCAACCATGGCAGCACCTCAAACACTTGCTCTGGATCAAATCTGCTAGTATTAGCCAGATTTTCAATTCGTTTGAATGTGTCTGGATTTTGTAAGACATGTGTGATTCCTGTAGTTGGTAAGTTTTCTAACTCTTGATTAAAGATTATCTGTAGGAATCTCGGGTATGCCAAAAATATCTGCTTGATTGGCTTCTCCAAATTTTGCACTAATCCTTCATATATCATTCGCGAAAAATTGATAGGATAGTTGAATAATACTGCAACAGTGGCATTTGCCAAATCTCTGCTCATTAGGGTCCATGACCCTTTTCTTGGTGCAAACCCCTGTATTATATGATGGATCAAGAATTTGTATAGGGTACGGAACATGACCTACAGGAATTGTCCATCTTTTGTATGTCCCAGATAACCCATTCATTTTACAAAAATCTTGTATAGTTGAGCAGTTGTAAGATGGATCGGATTAGGAATGTTATCATTCTGTTGTACACATCTTCTAATCACAGCTTCATCCATTCGTATTTCACGACAAGCAGCAGTGGCTTTGATCCATCTCCGATTCTTATCTTCCATCAACGTTGCCGAGGTCCAGAAATCCAAAGAGTGGTTCCGGTATATTACAAGATTCTCTGTTAGAGCAAACAAGATATTGGAACGTTCCAACCACTGTATAATTGGAGCAACATCTTCATTCTTGGGCGTGACTTGCAAAAGAGCGCACATTTTGTGCTTTTTCTCAAAGAAGTATCTCGGAACTTCTTCGTCAGCCATTTCTGAAAATCACAAACAAACATATTCAAAGTAAAATTAGTCATAAATTTCATCACTTTAAGTAATTTCAAGTTATAAATTGAAGAAGAAGGGATAGATATGTCATTAAGAACCTGTTCTTCGACAAATTTAAAACCTACACACAAAACAGAGAGTCAGTGAAAGTACATAATCAAAGTTCCTAATCAAAGTTCATAATCAACTAATCGTGATTGGAAAACATATTATTAATGCTTACCTAGTCGGAATTAGAGGGCTGGGTAATGTTAGGGTTTGGATTAAAGCGAATGCGATGAGTCGGTTATGCTTTCTTATAGTAAGCAGTGTAAGGAGAGAGAGAGGGAAAATAATGTTGAAAAATATCTCTCACTCCCTCTTATATACCTTTTGATTGTGGGTTTTAATTGCATTTTGTCGTGTAGTGAGTTATTAGCTGTCAAACATTTAAAACTTATCCATTTAAATTTTCAGATAAAGTTCAAGTGTCAAACCTTACCAGGTATGAAATTTACAAGGTTTTCCAGTACCTTCCACTTACTAAGCTTGCTCGGTCAAGATAATTTAAAGTCAAGTGATAATGAAGAAAGCTTAACCGAAATACCAGATTTCTTGAGAACCCAATCACAAGATAAATAATCATGTATAAAGTATCAAATAAGCATCCTTGCTAGGAATCAATTGAGATACCCATATATATTTCTCAAATTTAAATTAAAAAGCTTAATCTATCATAAACCCTATTAGAATAAGAAACACATTCAATCAAGCATACATTGATGTAAAGTGTGCCCGAACAACCTTTATAAGAGTACAAAGTGTCCCCAAATAGCCTTCCTATGCAAAGTATACCCGAACAACCTTTATAGAGTACAAATTATGCTCGGAAAAGATATCTAGCAGACAGTGTACTCGGAAAGTCATTTGAAATTACCAAGTATATTGAGGGGAACAAAGTGTGCCCGGAATATAAAGTGTGCCCGGAGAGCAAGGTCTGCCCGGAAACAATTGTAATATCAAACAATCATAATCACACCTAACACATAGCTTGCTTGGAATGAAACTAAACATTAAAACACCTAAGTGTGCTAGAGTCTAATATCACTAGAGCTTGCTCGGTACATCATGCAGCATATAGTATGCAAAGCTTGCCTGGAACAAGAAATGTCTTGTTGAAAGCTTGCTTGTTCACATATTCATAGACTTCAAGCTTGCTCGGGAATTTAGTACACTTGGTGTACTCTACTCGGTAAGTGTAAATACTTAAGCATGCCCAAAAATCATAAACTTAGTTCAAAATGACTAAGCTTGCCCGGAAAGGTTATAAAACATCAAACCTTACCTGAAAATACATATTTAACTATTTTGTGCCCAGGAAGGATTCAAAACATCAAACCTTACCCGAAAATACATATTTAACTGTTTTGTCCCCGGGAAGGTTTGAAAACATCAAACCTTACCCAAAAAAACATAATCAACCATTTGAAGGCAAAATGCATCTCTTTTTGACTTAAATCAATTATCAACTGTATTTTTCATTAAAGATTATTGTCTTAAGAGCAAATGGTGCATTTAGAGATCAAATTTTAATCTTTGTTCCTTTCAAAATAATTTCTTTCTTTTCCTGAAAAGATCTCAATAGTGGGATTATATTGACTAAGTAGCTTTCTCAATACTTCATTCTCAGCATTATTATGACAACTAAGACAGTTCAATAGCAGGTCTAGACTTAACATGAATTTCATCTCTTTGGTGATATGATTTAATTTCATTTAATATGCATGATTCATAGTGGATAACACATGATGTTTTATGATGCTCCTTATCTATTCTCAAGGCTTATTTGGCTTTCTCCAGATCACCCCAATTTGACTTTGACCCCCTGGATTTGGTCAAAACTTTTAATGACAGAACAATTTTTGTAGAAAATTTTGAGATTTTTCTTTTCATATTTACAAACATATGTGAGGTTGAACATTGGACTTACATGCCATGCAATTCGGACTTACATGCCTTTCATTCAGGATGTTTAAAGGACATATATGATTGCCCCCACCCCTGTAGTTCTAGAATTAACCCTCATGTTTGAATTTTTGTTCAAAATGTTTTTGTGAACATCAATCAACATTTGGTTGATAAAATGTTTTAAAAATTTATGTTGTTCACAGTTGTTCTGAGTCATTCTTTTAAATCTGACATTTCATTTTGGTATGACTGGATAATCACTTTTCTGCCTATCATTTGGAAATAAATATATAGGAACATGCATAGACATCAATGTAACTTCACATAAGATATAGCTGTTTCTTTATGTTTATATCACCTTAGATTTTACAATCATGAGAAAGCAACCATACATGTTAATGACTGAACTAAGTGCCCTTTTGGCCTATTAAATCCATATGATTGGCTATGTAGTCAATGTACTATCATTTACCATAATTAAGCAGTTTTAAGTTCAAACACCCCAATATCTCTTATTGACCGGTAAATGGCTATCCTGTTTGACCACAGGTGGTCAACAGGACCAAACATATATGTGAGTATATGTCCCTTCAAATCAGAATTATTGACATGATTTAAGTGCATGAATAGAAAACAAGTTACAGTTTCCCCCAAATGCCTTCAAATTTCCAGGTTAATGGCTATCCTATCAATTCTGATACCAGATGATAGGACCAAACATATACAAGTATATGCCTATCCAACTTGAGCAAATGACATAATTTTCAGCAAATGTTCCTTTTTTGAGATTTTTCATTCAAAATTCCTTCTTTTGAACTTCTATAAAGTTTGAACTGAATAGTATTATCATATCTCTGCACCATTAACAACTTGCTCATGTTTTAACCCAAATAAAGTGATTATGCAAAATTCATTTGAAAATTCATTTTAACATTTATTTTTGACATAAAAACATATTCTGACACAAACAGTTGTAAAATATTCAGTTCTTATTCATAAATAATATCATCAAGACAAGCAGACATTACTAACATTTATAGTCTAGCCTATCCTAATAATATCATATGATCATATATCTCACAAAAATCAAGCAATTAATAAAGAATGTCAGATAAGCAAACATAATCAAGTCATTCATATTAAAATCACTCATCATGACATCACAAATACACATCAACTAATTAGCATGCAGAAGTATCAAGGATACCAAATTTTTGCACATAAAGTCAAATAAAGCACATATCAGTTAACATGAAAAACATGTAACATATGCAAACATATTCATTCAACATTCAGTGTGTGTGACCTCAAACCAGATAATCAATTTGCACATAGAGACACACATTAGGCACACATCCTCAATCAGATCTCATCTGTGTTGATTATCCCCGAGGGTTTCAAAAGAAACTTGAATCTGGTTCTGTCAAGTGGCTTGGTGAATATAGGTCAGCCAAGTTGTCATATGTATCAACTATTTTCATCTCAATCAAACCTTTTTCACTACAATCTCTTATGAAGTGATGTCTGATTTCAATGAGCTTAGTCTTTGAATGTTGAACTGGATTTTTAACAGTAAAATATGCAGCAGTATTATCAATATGAATAGGAGTGTTCAAAAAATTCAAACCATAGTCCAACATTTGGTTCTGAATCCAGAGAACTTAGGCACAACAAGCAAATGCAGCAATGTATTCAGCTTCTGCAGTTGATATGGACGCAGTGGTCTGCTTCTTGCATTGCCATGACACCAGCCAGTCTCCCAGAAACTGACATCCACCTGAGGTTGACTTCCTGCTCATGTTAAATCCATCATAATCATTGTCTGTGTAGGCTATCAAATCAAAAGACTGGTTCTTTGGATACCAAATCCCCAAGTCTTGTCTTCCCTTCAAATATCTAAAAATTCTCTTGACTGCATTCATGTGAAAAAATTTTGGACATGACTGGAATCTTGCACATACACAAACAACATACATAATGTCAGGTCTTGTAGCAGTTAGGTACATCAGGGATCCAATTTTGGCTCTATATTCATGTTCATCAACAGGCTCCCTTTTTCATCAGCTATCATCTTTTCTTTTGTGTGTATTGGAGTTGAAGCAGTTTTGAGTTCATAACATTTGAACTTATTCAAGATGTCCTGCACATACTTAGTTTGGTGAATGAATATCCCATTAGCTTTTTGTTGAACTTGCAGTCCCAGAAAGAAGTTCATCTCTTCCATACAGCTCATGCTGTATTTGGATTTCATTACCCCTTCAAACTCCACACACAGTTTTTCATTGGATGACCCAAAGAGGATATCATCTACATAGACTTGTACTAGTAGCAAATCTGATCCCTTTCTTTTGTAGAAGAGTGTCTTGTCAATTGCTCCCCTTTGGAAACCATTTTCAAGAAGATGGTCTGACAACTCATCATACCATGCTCTGGGAGCTTGATGCAATCCATATAGGGCTTTATTTAACTTATACACCATGTTTGGATACATTGGATCCTCAAAATCTGGTGGTTGAGTAACATACACCTCTTCATCAATTTTTCCATTTAGGAATGCAAACTTAACATCAAGCTGGAATACCCTAATGTTCTTTGAGGCAGCATATGCAAGAAAAATCATGATAGCCACAAGTCTTGCAACTGGTGCAAAGACTTCCTCAAAATCTATTCCTTCTTCCTGAAAGCATCCCAGTGCCACAAGTCTAGCTTTATTCTTAATCACAATACCCCCCTCATTCCTTTTGTTTCTAAAAACCCATTTAGTTCCAATTGCATGTCTATTTCTTGGCCTATCAACAAGATCCCAAAAATGTAGATCTCTGAACTATGCCAACTACTCTTGCATAGCTTCTACCCAACTGTTGTCCTTAAAAGCTTGAACAATGTTCTTTGGTTCTATTTGCGATAGAAAGCATGAGTATAAACAAATGTTTGCAGATTCAGAATGACTTCTAGTAACTCTTTCATATATATCTCCAATGATGTTTTCAGAGGGATGATTCTTTTCAACATAAGGGGTTTGAACTATCATACCTACAGAAATATTTGTGTCAAGATTTGATTCATTGAGTTCTGGTTCCTCAATTATCATTTCTGTTTCAGCATCATGAAACTCTGGTGCTTATTCATTATTCTGTCTTGAAGTGGATGCACTATTGTTTCCTATATTCAACCTCTCAAACAGGTCCTGAAATCTTGCTGTTGTTACAACTTCTTCCTCATTTGTTTGGTTGCTTGGGTTTCCTTCATCCTGAACTTGATCATTTTGCACTTCTTGATTGTCTTGATTGTCATCGGCATGATCTTGTTCTAGACTGTGATTGTTCTCTTGATCAATAACTTGTTCAACAATATCACTTGAGGGATCCTTTATAAATGTATACTCCTTTTCTTGACTTACAACCTTCTTCAATAACTTTTCCAAGTCCAATGTTTTCTCCTTTTTCTCTTCAATCACACTGGTCTTGAAGAATGAGTCATCAAATTCTTCAGGATAAATGTTGAAAGACCTTATCAATTTCTCATGATTAAACAACCATGCTGCACCATCAACTGTGTTGAGCTAATTTTCATAAAAGATAATGTCAGATGAGTCAATAACACTCAAATGGTCTTTCACATATACTCTGTATGCTTTTGAGTGTGTAGAATAACCAACAAAGAAGAAATCCAAGGATTTTGTTTGAAACTTGTTCAATTAATCCCTAGTGTTCATAAGAAAACTTTTACATCCAAACGGCTTGAAAAATTTGATGTAAGGCTTTCTATTATAGAAAATTTCATATGGTGTCTTGTTATGCCTTTTGTTGACAAGTACCCTATTCTGAACATAGCAGGCAGTATTAATGGTTTCAGCCAAAAATGTAACTAGTAGATTTGCATCTTCTAGCATGGTTCTTGCAGCTTCAATATGTGTCATGTTTCTTCTTTCTGCAACACCATTTTGTTCAGGAGTTCTAGGAGCTGAGAATTTCTGAAATATTCCCTTTTCTGTGCAAATTGTTTCCATGACTTCATTTTTGAACTCAGTACCATTATCACTTCTTATCATTTTAACCTTCTTATTCAGTTTGTTCTCAATCATTGTCACACATCCCTTAATCAACTCTGCAGTCTCATCTTTTGTACTTAGGAAATAAACCCAAGTATATCTTGAGTAATCATCAATGAACACAAGGCAATAAATTTTCTTTCCTATACTTGGCACAATCACAGGACCAAAAAGATCCATGTGAAGTAATTCAAGTGCTTGATAAATTGAGTTGATGAGCTTTGTCTTATGAGAAGAGTTGTGTTGCTTTCCTTTCTGACATGAACTAAAATGATCTTCCAATTTGAACTCTCTTATGGGTAAGCCAATGGCATGCTCACCTTTCACAAGTCTATTCATGTTCTTCAGATTCAAATGACATTTCTTGGGGCCATCATCATAATCATTTCAGGTGGGATTACAAATTCAGGTTTTAAGATGAAACAATGTGAGTCATCAAAACCAACTTTGTAACCCTTATCACACATTTTTGATATGCTTACAGATTATACTAGAGACCTTCAACATGAAGCACATTGCCAAATGAAACCTTTCCATTTGTTAAAATTCCCTTTCCAACAATCTTTCCACCATTCACATCACTTCCAAATGCCACAGGACCTTCAAACTTTTCTTCATAATTAACAAGTGACCTCCTTTCACAAGTCATATGCCTGGAACATCCACTATCCATGTACCACATATCATTAAGTGGAGTGGACTGTTCCTGCAAAAAAGATAGAATTTGATTAGTTGAGTGATGAAGTGCAAGCTATCTCAACTTGCAGTACATCATTTTCAATCTCAGTGGCAACATTGGAAGTGAGTGTTGTTGGTTCAAGATCTTCATGAGTGACTTCAATATTGTCTGAATTATCTGTTTCATATCCACAATCTCTTGGAGTTTTAACAAATGAGGTTGTGCATTGGAATTCTTCTGGTGCAATGTCATACTCTTGAACTACTTAGTTTCTCTTTTTTGAGTAGTCTCTTACATCAGCAACTTTATCCACCTTAGCCTCATCCTTAGGTTTCCAAAGTAATCCTTGTTGTTCATAACCATGTTTCATCAGAAACTTCTCATCACCTATAAGTTCAGTTGGTTTCTATCTAGGAAAGATACCTCTGATCTTTTTCTTGTCAATTCTTGGTGATCCTTGAGACCCGTCAGACTTGACTAATTGTGTGTCTTGTTTGGGAGTAATTCTCAAAAGCTGAAAGTTCTTCTTGACTGCTTTCTCATGCTTTTTAGGAGATTTGCTCCTTTTAGCTTTTTCAACTATATGTTTCTTTGACTTTTCACCAGTTTTCTTTTCATTCTTGGTCTCTACTGATGCTTTCAAATTATCTTTACTTATGGTTTCATTTCCACACACCTTTCCTTTTCCCAGATATGCATCATACTTTTGCTTGTACAAAAAAAAGTCTCTTCCATACTTTGTTTCATCTGGGACATGAAAGGGTTTGAATTTGAATCTCTCATTAGAAGAGTCAATGTGATGACCACATTCATCACATTTCTTACACCAAACCTTTCCCTTGTACTTTTCATGTTCAATTCCTATCTTGAACCTTTCACTTGGTTTAGGTGCTTTGACTCCAAGAGTCTTCTGATTCTTCAATACATCAAAATCAATTGAGAAGGGTACACACTCCTCAATCTTGATGTCTTGTCTTTCAGTTTTGCTTTTGAAAATTACAATCTTCTCCATGATCAATGGTTCTTCATCAGTACTTTCTTTATATCTTGACTGCCTTTTCTCATATTCTTCCAAATTCTCCACTTCTCCAACATCAAGCACCTCATGACTAGCTTATCTTGTTGTTTTATCCTTCAACAGCTTCAGTAACCCTTTTTCTTGTTGTTTTATGCTTTCCAACACAGCCTTGCTTGGAGGCTTTACTGCATTGTAGCTTATCTTTTTCCTATCACAAATGTCAAAAGACACATGTTCTATTTTCATTCTGCTTCTTCATTCTTGGTGTGACAGGTGGATACAATGGAAGTTTGTCAATTGATTCTGGTTTCTTTACTCTTCTACCTCTATCAGCAGCCTTGATTTCTTCATCAGTTATTTGATCACTTAATTCACTCAAATCATCTTGATTGAGATCATCATAATCAAAGTCATCTTCAGAGACTTGAACTCTAATTGACTTGTCTTCTATTACTTCTTCCTTGACCACAAATTCACCTTCTTCATTCACCTCAGCATTCTTGTACAAATCAACAAAGTCTTCTTTATCTTGAAAGACATTTCTGAATTGTTGTAGATATGCATCTCTTTTCTCTTTATCAACTTTTGGCATAAGGTTGTTGTTGAATGGTGGTGGAACTGATTTGTATTTATCTTTCTCACTTACTTGGTTTAGGATACCACATATGTTTCCTGTGGAGACCAAGTTCTTCAAAAATTCATTCTCAACTTGCAGTTTTGTGCTCTGCACCTTTTCTTCAACAATCATCTTCTTCAACCCATCAATCTCAGTGGTGTATCTTTTCAGAGCTCTGTAACTGCTTATGCAGTCATCTTCTAAGCTTTTATTCTTTTCTTCACTTATCAGCTCACTAGCCTCATATCCATTGTTGATACTTTGCTTCCTAAAACGCTCACTTTTCATCTTGCCTACTTTTGTTCTTAGTTCAATGATAGTTTCATTTAAATCAACAGTAGGAGCAGAGTGTACCTGAGATGATGATCTAGCTTCTTTTTCAATCAATGCCATAAATGCCACATTTGCCCTCTTGATATCATCAGCAATGTCTTCTTCATGATTGCTCCAGTCAAAATTGCCCTCATGCTGAGTAGTTACAACTACATTCCCTTGATTTCTTGCTTGATTTTGATTGGTTGGGACTAAGTTGTTTGGAACAGTTTGAAGGTTTTGGTTGTTGTTTCTTTTAAAATTTTGATTATGAGGCACAACTTGATGATGATTGTTCATTTGAGGCTGTTGAAAGTTGATGAAGTTGGGATTATAGTTTTTGAAGTTATTGTTGTTGGGATTGTTGTTTCTCTGTTGGTTCTGTTGATATTAATGATACTGATTTCTTGACTGTTTTTGATACTGGTTCATCTGGAAATTTCTTGGCATGTTGCATTCTCTGGCAAAAAAACAAGGTTGTTGGCAGTTATAGCAAATGGCTTTAGACTTATCAAATCCAATTCTTTCATTAGGCCTAGATAGAAGTGATCTACCAATCCTGCTGTACAACCTCTTGCTTCTAAGAGCCAACATGGCTGCTTGCCATTTCAAATCCATGTCTTCCAAATTATCAGCATCTATCTACTCAAGGTCATCCTGGATGATACTGGTATGAATCAGATTCTTTGCTACAAAAGCATTGTATGATTTTGTAAACATGGAGAGAAAAGCCTGTGTTTCACTTCCTTGGCCACTTCCTCGACTAGTGTAAGGTACATGTCCACTAGCCATTGAGGCTGAATTAGTGACCTGGAAACATGGCTTCTCTTCTTTGATCATTTCATTTTCAGTCATCTCAATTTTAGCATCCTGAAGGAACCATGCTACATCATCCACTTTCAAATTATTGAAATTGGGCTTTTGGAGGATGAATTTGCAGGCAGTGTACCATTCCTTAGGCATTGAGTTAAGCAGCTTGGTATTCAAGTCAAAATCAGTATTGACTTCAATCTCTCTCCATCTTTGTATTTAAACCTCCCAGCTGTTGCTTGATCCTTTGCTTTTTGTTGTTCTTCAACTCAGTGCTTCCCTCAAACATTTCAAGAATTGCATCATACATAGCCTTAGCTGTGGTGTGATGTGCAACCTTGATCAATATTTCCCATGACAGACCTAGCTTTATCATGGCTAAGGCTATGTCATCCACATTCCTCAATCTTTCACGCACAGCTGCAGTTGCTGTTGCATTTCCCTTCATTGGTGTCTTGTGGACCAGTTTTGATTGAGTTCCACATATCCACATCATTATAGCAAACGGCTGCTTCAAATAAGGCCTTCCATTTTGTGAGGTTTTCCTGTCCATAAAGTCTAGGAATCTTATTAGTAGACACTTCTTGTTCTTCGTAACCAGACATTTTTTTGAAAATCAAAATCAGTTAATTTGAAAAGACAAGTTTTAAAACAATCAGATTTGAGAATCGGTTTCTTCAGATCTGATGACTCTGGTGAGATTAGAACAATACTTAGAAGTAAAAAATTTAAACTTTAATTGAAATAAGGAAGAGAAAACACCAGAGAATTGTAGATTAGGATGAAAATGAAGAACAGAGCAGCTGACGTCACTCTTTAATGGAACAATGTTCTGCTTACGTCATTCTTCAGATCTTCAATCAGCAACAAATTTCTTACTAAAATAGCAGTGACCAGCTCTGATACCACTTTTCAGGTCCCAGATTGTGGGTAGATCATTAACAAATCAAGTCATAACGCACACAATAATGGTCTGACACCTCCTTTACAACTGTCATTCCTTCTGGAAAACCTAAATATAATATACATATTCAAATTACATATTCCAAGCTATGCTAAGTGTAAAATAAATCTTCTGGGTATGCTTTATCTTCTCCGAGTAGACTTTGTACTCTGCCTTCCTTGGTAGACTTGGTAACCTTGAAGTATGTTCAGGAACAGTTTACGGGTAGACTTTTAACTTTCACAGGGTATGTATCATTACTTACATCAAGCTTACTCGGAACACTGTTATTAATGAATACCTTGCCCAGTCTTCCAATCACTTGGTTTCATGAGCTTGGTTAGCCAAGAGCTTACCCGGGGTAAACCTTACTCGGCTATGAAGAACAAACTTGCTAGATATAGTGAACCCTGCCCGGGTATACACTAACTTGTGAACATTGCTCGGGTATTCACTAAAGATTTGAAGATAACCTTGCCCGGATGTCTTAGTTGTGCCTGGTTCAATACTTGGCAAATTCTGAGGAGGTTAAGAAGATTCCAATCTTCCTTGTGATCATTTTTAGGTCAAACCTTGACTAAACAGATTAGTTTTACCAAAAAATCTTGGTCAAACCAAGAGTTCCCGGTTGATTTTGTTGACATAGATCTCTTATAGTTGACCGAGAACACCTAGTTCTCGGTAATTTTGGACAGAAAACTCATAGTTTGACCGAGAACTGTCACCTTTGACCAATATGTGGACAAAAAATACATTCCTGGACTGAAATCCATTATAATGTTGTTATTATTTTTCATTTATAGTTCATTTAACATGGTTTTATCACAATTGGTCCTCCATGTTTCATAAATTAACAATTATGCCCTTAAGCTTATGATTGTTATTCAAGTCATGTGAATATTTGCTAACTTGACTCGTTTGTTGCAGTAATGGCTGATCAGGCTCCTTTAATGTTTATTGATACTCATAATATAGCTAGATACCTATTTGATCAACCACTGACACCAGTCGGATTTCACATGCTTTACGAGAAAATCCTATCATTTGCAAGAAGATGATCACCGAATTATGGAACGATGCTTCAATCAACCAACGAGGACCAGGTGGAGTTGTTTCTATAGAATCCAAAGTGCAAAAGAAGCCTGTCGTCATCACAGAGGCCATGATACGCGAAGTTCTTTCATTTGGGGATCAACCTGTTTACCCAACTGTATACACAACTACTGCGGTTTCTGAGATCCTTACAAGAATGGGCTACGAGGGATGCTACCCTCCTGCAATCAAGAAGCTATTTCGCCCATACTTGAGGTTTTTGATACACACGTTCTTTACGTCTTTGTCGGGACGAAAAGGAGGATCCGGTGAGATTAGCCACATGCAGATGTCGGTTGTAGTTGCTTTAATCATGGATTGGAATTACACTATTCCAAGTTAGTTCTCGTTGAGATAATGAACAACTTGAAGGGAAAGAAGAAAGAGATGTTTGTTATGTATCCTCGGTTCTTACATATTATCTTTGATTCTCACTACACTGATCTCGTTAAATCTTTTGAGATGCTGGAAATGAAGTCAACGAGACCCAACATGTTTGGGTTGATGAAACAGCCAAGGAAAGGGGCGAAAGTTGTGTACGAGGGTCTTCACGATCTGGTTAAGTATAGGCGTTGCGGAAACAGAGACAGTTCAAGTTAGAGCTCAAGTTGCTGAAGAACATGTGGCACCAGTTCAGAAGCGTGCCTCTACACTTGAGATTATTTTAGATGATGAATATGAGGAGACTCCCGTAAAAACATATGGAGTCTGAACACCGTGAAACAGAAGTTGCTCCGTGTGCTGAGCAATTAAAAGATTTAAAAGCTTCAAACTATTTTTGTAGTCGACTGTGTTGAAGCCTCCTCAAGCAGTCACTGTGAATTAAGATGATGATGCCCCTGAGGAACCAGCCGCCGATCTCATTCCATGTAAACGAAGGAGAAAGATCTGAGACCTGGCGTGCTGATCATTGAAGCTACACCAATAACAACAAGCCAACAACAACAACAACAACATCAACGTGAGTCAGAAGTTCATAAGAATCATGTTGATGCGAATCCATCTACTACTGAGCATCAAACACAAGAACATATTTTAAGGCGGATATCCCACATACTGATGCACCATCTGGATCATCTGATCCAATTGATCAGGGTCAGTCGAACTTGATCGCTACTAATAATATTGCCCATATTCTTGCCATGCAAGATCAATTTTTACAGAATAATGGCAAGGGGTTGTGCTGGAAGCTGAGCACGTAGACGTACAAAATTTTCAACGTCGAGTCTTTGATCTTGATCAAGACTCAGTTGTGAAAGATGTACGTATTCAAGAACTTGAAGCTAGTAACCCCGACAAAGATTCCAAGATTAAAGAGCTTCAAGCCAGCATGAGAGGATTAACTGCTATGTACCTAGACCTCCAACAAAACTTATTCACAAGTTTGGAGATGAATTCAAGAGAAGTGATGACGTAATGTCTAGGACACCTCCAGTTGATCAAGGTGGCAGTTCCAGTGGTCGCCAACTACCAACATAGATGAATCTGAGATGCTGGAAACAATATATGTCTACACCTCCAATGTCAAGTGAGAAATCGGACCGAATTCAGAAGAAGAATATGATTATGAAGAACTCCAATCAGAATGTCGAATGGTCTGATATTCCAGATAAATTCATTGTCACATTTCAAAAGGGTTTCTCTGACAGGTACAGTGATCGTTCTGGGGTCATGTCATGGGGATTTGATGCTAAAAAGAATATGTAGTGGGTTAAACGAAGGTCTAGGAACACTGAGTACTACAAGAAAATGAAAGACTTCGGATCTTAGAGAAAAGTGGATCTCAGCGACCTTATCAATGCACAATTTTACAATCCAACAAATAATCAGTGAGCCACTGAAAACTGGAACTTCATGAGAAACCAAGTTGATAAAGTTTTCCGAACATGACAACTGCAGAATCTTTTCTAAAGAAAGCAAAGGGGGTCAAGGATACAATGACAGGAAAGACCAAGGTAAATGATATGTGGCCTGTTACAAATAAGGCAACTCATATTCCTGTGCCTAACGCCATCCCGGATGGTACCCTGGTCAATATGAGGTTCTGAATGTTTGATAGTGAGACAGCCACCATTGTCGTACGTCTACAGAAGGGCAAAGGAAAATTCAGGCTTTTCGATCCAACTCAGGTTCAACAGTTGAAATTGACACTATTGTTTCCGTCTTGCACAGCCATGAAACCAGCCTGTCTCCTAGAAATTTACAACCAACAGATGTTCACTTCTTGCTCATGTTGCAATTATCATAGTCACTATTAGTGTAGGCGAGAAGATCAAATGTATTGTTCTTAGGATACAAAATTCCCAAGTCTGGCTTTCCCTTCAAGTGTCTGATGTAACACCCCGTGACCGCAGCGGAAACATAAACGGGATGCGACAGACACCTCGGATATCAACCACATTGTTTATAAAGCAAATCGATGTATTAATATACTTCAAATTTCATTGTCTCGTCTTTCATTATCGTCTAGATGATACACACTTCATACAATACGATTCATAATTCTATCTGTTATAATGTATC
Source organism: Bidens hawaiensis (assembly GCF_021521415.1). Taxonomy (NCBI): domain Eukaryota; kingdom Viridiplantae; phylum Streptophyta; class Magnoliopsida; order Asterales; family Asteraceae; genus Bidens; species Bidens hawaiensis. Next base: position 92,773 of record NW_027500434.1, read on the forward strand.
CTAACGTCTAGCACGCAAAACTTACACAATCAAGCACTTAGCACGTAATCAATCACTTTATCTTAGTTATACCTGAAAAACATGTGAGAAAACGGGTCAACTACGAATAGTTGGTGAGTTTCACAATTTTAGTAAACCATGATAAATCCATATCATAACATAATATTATCTGGGGACACTGTCAACCCATAAATACATTTAATAACCTCTGGGAACTCTGTTACCCCAGAAACATACTTCCAATAACCTCTGGGAACTCTGTTACCCCAGAAACACATTTAATAACCTCTGGGAACTCTGTTACCCCAGAAACATACTTCCAATAACCTCTGGGAACTCTGTTACCCCAGAAACACATTTAATAACCTCTGGGAACTCTGTTACCCCAGAAACATACTTCCAATAACCTCTAGGAACTCTGTTACCCCAGAAACACATTTAATAACCTCTGGGAACTCTGTTACCCCAGAAACATACTTCCAATAACCTCTGGGAACTCTGTTACCCCAGAAACTGTTGCGGGACCTTACAATATTAACAACTCAAACAATTACCATTTCAATACATTACCGTACGATTCCCGTACATTAAACATTATATAAATACATTCATTCCATGCGTTCAGCACGTACTTAATCATTTTGATAAAAAACATGCTTTCCGCCCCGGGAAAATATTTAAAACAGTTCAGTAAAAAGGGGCTCGTGAAAACTCACCTTAGCACATGCAAGCAGGTAACAACAATCATTATCAATTAACACGTCCAATCTGTAATATGATCCACACGATCGTTATTATACAATTATTGTTTATATAATCTTTAACCTTATCAATCGGTACATCTGGGACTCTGTTAACCCAGTACTGTACCTGTTCCGGGGCAATGTTAACCCAGAAATACTTCTCCGGACTCAGATTGTGATGTCGTTTAGAGTTCCATTGTCACAATTTCTATTAATCGTTTTCTCGTTTTGCGTGCCTAGCACGAATATCCGTTTTATGTTC
>NW_027500435.1:0-46534 GCF_021521415.1 Bidens hawaiensis
TCAAATCTTGCTTTTAACATGTTCTTAGCGGACGTTATGATTTTGTCATCACTTCCAGCAATGAGCATATCATCTACGTATAAACACAAAATGACATATCCATCGGATGTGTCCTTCACGTACACACATTTGTCACATTCATTGATTTTAAACCCAGCATCAAGCATGACATGATCAAACTTTTGGTGCCATTGTTTAGGAGCTTGTTTCAATCCATACAAGGATTTCACAAGTTTACATACTTTCTTTTCTTCCCCAACGGCTATGAAGCCTTCGGGTTGTTCCATGTAAATCTCTTCCTCTAGATTTCCATTCAAGAAAGCTGTTTTTACATCCATTTGATGAACTTCCAAGTTTCTAATGGCGGCAATGGCAAGAACCAACCTTATAGATGTTATTCGCATAACCGGCGAATATGTATCAAAGTAATCTAAACCTTCTCGTTGTTTATATCATTTGATCACCAACCTTGCCTTATACTTATTGATGGTGCCATCAGGTTCCATCGATATCCTAGTGGTTTACACCCTTGAGGAAGATCCACTAGTTCACAAGTATGATTTTGTAAGATAGAATCTATCTCACATTTGATGGCCTCCCTCCACTGAGGTCCTTCAGCGGAATTCACCGCTTGTTGATACGTTTAAGGTTCCTCTTCTACCATGTAGGTAAGGAAATCAGGGCCTAAGGATTTTTCAGTCCTTTGCCGTTTACTTTTCCTGATTTCAACCTCCTCTGTCTCAGATTGTTCCCGAGGTTCATCTCCAGTACTCTCATTTTGAATACTTTCCTCAACCGGTCTAGAATAGCTCGGTAAACATGGGAACTTATATTCAAACCATGATGCATCCTTTGCTTCTATTATTGTGCCATTGTTTATTCTGGGATTCTTGAATCATGCACAAGAAATCGATATGCACCACCGGGAAGTGTATATCCTATAAATACACAATCCACGGTTTTGTGTCCTATTAGTAGGCGTTTTGGTGGAGTCACCACTACCTTCGCTAGGCACCCCCACACTCGTAAGTATTTATATGGTGGTTTAATTCTCGTCCATAACTCATATGGAGTTAAATCTTTCTTTTTATCCGGTATCATGTTTAAGACATAATTAGCTGATAAGATTGCTTCCCCCACATGTCCGAGCTTACCCTAGAACTTATCATCATGGCATTCATCATTTCTTTCAAGGTTCGTTTCTTACGTTCCGCTATGCCATTTGATTGAGGGGAGTAAGGAGGCGTGACTTAATGTATGATTCCTTCCTTTTCACACAAGTCCATAAAAGGTGAAACATATTCACCTCCTCGGTCACTTCTTACTCTTTTAATTTTTCGATTTAGTTGATTCTCAACTTCGGCTTTAAATAAGATAAACTTATCAATAGCCTCGTCCTTACTTTTAAGTAAGTAAACATAGCAATATCTTGTACTATCATCAATGAACTTGATGAAGTACTTGTTCCCACCACGAGTAGGAATTGCTTTTAGATTACACACATCGGTGTGAATCATCTCGAGGGGTTCGGTAAATCGTTCTATCTTTTTGAAAGACGATCTCGTTTGTTTTGCTTCGACGCAAGTTTCACATTTATTATTTGAGTCGATATCGAATGTTGGTATGCAGTTAAGTTTAATCAAACGTCGAATGGAATTAAAATTAACATGACCTAGTCTACCATGCCAAACATTAGAAGACTCAAGCATATAAGCAGAACTAGTAGCATTCTCATTCATATTGTTAAACACGGTTACATTCAACATGAACATACCATTAAGAGCATAGCCCTTACCAACATACACACCATTTTTGGTCAACACGACCTTATCACACTCAATTACCATTTTGAACCCAAACTTGTTCAACTGCAACCCCGACACAAGATTCTTACGAATTTCAGGAACATACAACACATTTGACAAAGTAAGTTCCTTTCCCGAAGTCATCTTCAATATCACATTCCCCTCGCCTTTGACTTCGGTCGTAGCGGAGTTTCCCATAAACACTTTTTCTCCATTAGTCACCTCTTTGAAAGTTCTAAAGAGACTTTTGTCAAAGCATACATGACGGGTAGCCCCCGTATCGACCCACCAATCTTTGTTATTTTGTCCAACCAAGTTAACTTCGGTGACCATAATCGAGAGGTCCGTGACCACCGCAACAAGGTTCTCAACCTCACGAACCATGTTAACTTGTCGAGCATTTTCTTTCTTTGGAAGCTTGCATTCATTGGCCCTATGGCCTTTCTTTCCACAATTGTAGCAAGTTCCTTGGAACTTCTTTTTCTTCCCATGATTTTTCTTTCCACCATTTTTACCCTTTGAAGATTGGCCATGTTCAACAACATTGGCCTTTGTTGTTCCGGGACCATCAATTCTTTTTAGAGCAATTTTATTGTCTTCTTCAATATGAAGACGAACAACAAGATCTTCAATGGTCATCTCCTTTCGCTTATGCTTGAGATAGTTCTTGAAATCGACCCAACTTGGTGGTAGCTTTTCGATGATACAAGCAACTTGGAATGTCTCACTAAGAGACATCCCTTCCGCATGAATATCATGAAGAACAACTTGTAAATCTTGGACTTGACTCATAACAGTTTTTGAGTCTATCATTTTAAAGTCCAAGAATTTAGCCACCACGAATTTCTTAGTACCGGCATCTTCGGTTTTGTATTTTCGGTCCAGTGACTCCCATAATTCTTTGGCAGTCTTGGCCTTACAATACACATTATAAAGTACATCAACCATGCCATTCAAGACATAGTTCTGGCACAAGAAATCCGAATGATTCCAAGCCTGAACCGCGCTTACCGACAGCGCATCCGTTACCTCTTCATCAACATGAGGAACGGTTTCAGTCAAGAACCTCGCGAGGTTCAAAGTGGTCGAATAAAAGAACATATTTTGTTGCCACTGTTTGAAATTCACACTGGTGAACTTCTCCGGTTTCTCAGCATGAGACGTGACTGGACTCGGCAGCGGAGCAACCAAACCGTTTGTCACAGCAACAGCGGTAGTCACGATGGCAGAAACAGCAGTGCTCATGGGTTGGGATTCCATTCTGAAACGAAAATACAAGAAATATAATAAGTAATCTGTTTAAGTTTGTTGAAAAATTTGTATTATACAATTCAGAAAATAAATGAAAATAAACGAAGCAGTAAAACCGGGCTTGTGTTTAACACAATTCCCTTAAACAGATTCTCGGTCTGTTCCCAGGGTACTCCGGTTCGAAACAGAATCGGTGCTCTGCCGGACTCGGACACTTTCTTGAAACGAAATCGTAAATAACAGTGTTGCTGCAATATGAAGAAGATGAATTGTGTTGTGATATTTTGGTGTGTCCACAAATGAAGAACTGGTCTGGTATTTATAACCAAAACTCATAACCAGATAATCAATTCTGATTTATGGCCATTCAAGACAATTAAGGAATAATAATATTCTTATTATGACCATTAGTGCAGAATAGAAAACTGAATAATAATAATCATAATCATTATGATCATTAATGGTATTGACCAGACCAACCGATTTGAATTTCAAAAACGAATTCAAAAAAATCGTCTCACGCGGGCTCGGGTTTTCGGAGTTGCATTCATGTCCGCGGGACGTGCGGGCACACACGAGTTCGAAGGATTTCTAGTCCAGAAACCCACATTTGCACACCCCCCCTGCGCGCGCGTAGAACTTATGGTAAAACATGTCACAAATAATTCAAATGTATGTAAGGGCTCCACCTTATAAACCATTCATTATTTTGTTCCCAAACCGTTGTTAGACAAGCCTTTACCACTTCCATCACTTCCTTCATTCACACACTTAAAACTTCCAACAATTAGTGTGTTTACGTGTAATTGCTTGGTAACTGTTATATGCTTAATTGCAAATGTCTTTATTTATTATTTTGTTAAACCTCATCATCATCCTCATTAATATGATCATATGTCCGTCTTAGTAGCTTATCTTAATGTCATGTTGAATGAGTTTTTATTTGTTATTGTTTCAATTAATTGTTGTAACTACCACATCCGCATTGACTTGTATTTTTGTAATGTATTAAAAATATTTTGTTTTGCTTGCCAATAATTTTTGTTGTCGTATATATATATATATATATATATATATATATATATATATATATATATATAGGATTAGATTCATTTCAAAAGTGATTTTTATAGCGAGAAGTGCGAGAAGTGATCTCAACCATTAGATTATTAATCAATGGTTGAAACATTATTGCATTTATTGAAATTAATAAAAATTGAAAGACATTAAAATATATAAGAAAAGGGTAGTATAGGTAGAAAAAATAATACATTATTTAATTTATTTCATCTATCCCTAAATAAAAGCTCAAAATTTATATTTGTAAGTTACAATTTATTTATTTTATTATATATTAGTGTAAGATTTAAATTTGTTGTTTTTTCACCAATAAAAAGTGTTAATCTATAACATTTAAGCAAAATAGTATCTTCATCATCGATTGCTATTTTGAAAAAAAATAAATTTGAATATGTGTAAGACGGAAAAAAAATGTGTACGAAGAAACTGAAAATGTGTAGGAAAAGAAAAAATATATGTATGAGAAGAAAAAACATGTGTAGGAAAAATATAAGATGTGTATGAGAAAATTAAAGATGTGTAGGGAAAAAAATGAAGATGTGTAGGAAGAAACAAAATATGCGTAGGAAAAACTGAACATGTGTAGGACCAAAGAAAAAAGTGTACGGCGAAATTGTAGACGTGTAGGAAAAAAAATATTTTGTGTATAAGAAAATTAAAGACATGTAGGAAACAAAATAAGATGTGTATGAGAAAATTAAAGATGTAACATCCTAATTTCGGTTTTATTAATAGAGTAAATAACGTCTATTTTATAGTGGGTCGTTATCGGTTTAGAGAAATAGAATACGAGTTGGGCTAGTGTTGGGTTAAATGGATATGGATTATGGACTTGGAATATGAAAGAAAGAGGAAAGGACCATGGGCTTAAGCCCATGATCCATAATTATATAAACCATTAATCCCTCATTTAATTCATTCTCACACATTCCATACACCACCCAAAACACACACTTAAGATTTCTCTCTAGTTCTTCCTTATCTCTAGCCGAAATCAAGAAGGAACCGAGCACCGGTCCGAGGTAACGATAGTTTAATATTGTATGAGCTTAACGAGCCGACACCGTTAAACCGTTTAAATCACGAGATCCGGGTGGAATCGGGTATAAACCGAACCTATGATGAGCTTAGGGATCACCCTAGCTCAGATCTGGATCGAACGGGGCGAAAAACGGTGAAAAACGAGTTAAAAATCGTTTTTCCGGTGAGTTCGCGTTTTTCCGGCGGCCTTCCGGCAATGACGGCACCGGAAAGGCGGCGCCGGAAAAGTAGTACGAGGTTAAGGGTATGTCAGGGAATGTTCTGACATTCCCTGACCTAAACCTAGTTCGCTAACGGGAATTTAGCGAATTAAGGGTGATTCGTTAAGTAGATTCGCTGAGGAAAGATAATGAACTAGCCTTAGTTCGTGTCCTGATTCGTTAAGGAAAATATAACGAATTAACCCCCCCCCTTCGTTATAGCCATTCGTTAAAGGAGATAACGAATTAGAAGGTCCAATTCGTTACTTGAACTGATTCGCTATGTGGACTGGTTCGTACAAGGACGGATTCGTCAGAGGTCCAGTTCGCTAGAGGGCTCAGTTCGTTACAAATGACCAGTTCGCTAAGATAAGTCAATTCATTAAAGATTGAATAACGAACTAGAAAGTTGAATAGAATGACAGAACAGTCCCTGGACTTAGAAAAAGAATGAATTAATTACAATTCACCCCTTGAACTTTTGAGTTAGCAAACTAATTAATGATTCGAAATTATAATGGAAAATGTGTTACGACAGTTAATGGAAATAAAATTTTTCCAAGCTGACCTGGTAGCTCGACCCCAGCTAGGGGCTCTGCCCCTTGGACCCTGCTAGGGGCTGCCGCCCCTAGACCCCGCTGCCAGGGGCGCTGCCCCTGGACCCCCGTTCGTTGTGGGTAGTAGTTAAGACTAGAAAGATGATATGAGTAGTGGTAGTTAATTGATACATGTAAATATTATACAGTTAGCCATGCACAGCTCAAGAAGGGAATAACGATTAACGGAGAGCGTAACAGGATTCAGGTGAGTTTCTAGCCCCATTTATGTGCTATGTTTTCGGGGCTGTGTGCATACTCAATATGTTTGTTAATACGCTTATCCTAAGAGATAAGTGTATGCCTTATGTGAATAATGTGAAATATATGAATGATTGCTTGATGGTACGTGAACGATCTTCGGATATTGCACGTACTGTCAGGTTGTAACGCTATGTATAAGGTAAGTATGATATGTATGCTTATGTGTATGAATGTGATAAAGTTAATAATAGAAGGAAAGGATGGTTGTATGGTTGTATGGTTACGAAAAGGGAACCGAGCCCTAATAATACTCGAGGTATGATGTATGGTTGTATGGTAACGAAGAGGGAATCGAACCCTACTAATATTCGAGAACTAGGGAACCGAACCCTACTAATATTCGAGGAAAGAGGGTACCGAGCCCTAATAATACTCGAGGAAGGAGGGTACCGAGCCCTAATAATACTCGAGGAAGGAGGGTACCGAGCCCTAATAATACTCGAGGAATGTAAGGCGTAATGCTCTTTATAACGTAAGATATGAAAGCAAGTTAGTACAAAAGAGTGTAAGAAAGTATGAAAGTATGAAAGTATGAATGAAAGAATATAAGTTTGTGTGTATTGTATAATGTATGATTAACTAGAACTCACTCAGCGTAGCTGACTTTTAGTATGCACGCAGGTGAGTAGGATGAGGCAGCTCGCTTGAGGAGACACGTGGCACTGAATAAGAGGCTGGCATCGGAAGACTCAAGACGTTTAAGTCTAATGTTTTGTTTATTTTGAAAAACAAGATGACGTTTTAAGACAAGATGTGTTTTGTTATGAAATGTTTTATGAAATCTTTTATATTCCGCGAATGTTTTAATTAACTCTGATATTTAGAACTGCGTTTATGAGTAAATCCAACACAAAAGTAGGGCTACCGGCAACGGGGCCTTACAAAAGATGTGTAGGAAGAAATTATATATGCGTAAGAAACATTTAAAGATGTGTAGGACAAAAAACATGTGTATGAAGAAATTAAAAATGTGTAGGAAACAAATTTAGAAGTGTGCCAACAAATTAAAGATATGTAGGAAAATTTTGCAGACGTATAGGAAAAATTTATTGTTGTGTAGGGTGAATTCAAGAGATAGGGTAAAAAAAATGTAAAGATTAATATATTGTTAATGGATTTTTAAATCTTTTTAGTTATTGTGATTAGATTAATTATATTAGTTAAAATTGTAACTTGCATTGGCTTAATTATATATATTAATGGGAGAGAGAAGACATTTATATTACTTTAATATCCTTTTCATATGTTTTTAATGATTCAAGATTGAAAATAAAATAAGTGGCCCAGATTAACTTCTCACACTTCTCGCTTTAACTTTAATTCTTGCATGAACCATCTACATATATATATATATATAGATAAAAGATCCAATACAAAAGTTGGTTATCATACATTATGTACGATAGATTTCCTGTCGTTGATTTCAAAATCACGCGATGGCACTATTGTAAATTTCATCAACTATCGTGATTTCAAAATCATGCGGTGGCATAATTGTAATTAAATCAAAAAAATACTTATCGCAAATCGTCATCGTCATTTGCTGCAAGCCTTCAACCATAATCTAATCATCCACAAACCTAAAGCATAATCAAAATCGATAACCCATTATCGCTATAGTTTAATAATATTCATTTGATCAAAAATTGTTGATTTAATCAATAGAATTGATGTGTAGGAGGCTTTAGAATCATCAATCGATTATGAAATTGCATAATAATACACTTAATTGAGCTATGATTAGGGTTCATGTTTAAACGTTCTGCACAAAAACTTTAAACGTTTTGGACTTTTTTTACAGAACTTCTAAACTTTTTGTACAGAACTTCTAATTTTTTTGTCTAGAACTTCTAAAGTAAAAAGTTTAGACCAAAATGAAGAAAAAGTTTAAACGTTCTGACCAAAAATGAACAAAAAGTTTAAACATTTAACTAATACGTTCTAATCAAAACTACAAATTTAAACGTTCTGACCAAAACGAACACCTTAAAACGTTCAAGTTTAGATGTTCTGTACCAAAACTTTAGAAGTTCTGTACCAAAACTTTAAAGTTCTAACAAAAAGGTTTAGAAGTTCAATCTAAATTCCACCCTTAAAACGTTTTAAGGTTAAACCTTTAAAAGTTAAGGCAAAAACCTTTAAACGTTCAAGCCAAATTCTCATCCTTAAACGTTCAGACTTAAACCTTTAAACGTTCAGTTAAAACCCATCACTCAAAACTCAAAATTGATCAATTGAAGCTTCAAATTGTGGATTAATTTGATCAATTTCAAAGTTTAATTGATCAATTAGTTTAGCAATTTCAATTTCAATTTCAATCGGTCAATTTGATCAAACTGACCTGTGAACAACTCGTGACGGAGGAAGATGGTGTTCACGACGGTAACGTCGATGGTCTCGACGGTGAATGCAATCGTTGGATGGTGACGAATCGATGAACGGTGATAGTGAAGGCGGACGGAATCTATGGGAGCAGTGGATCATAGTTGATGAAATTTACAATAGTGTCATCACGTGATTTTGAAATCAACGATAATAAATCTATCGTACGTAATGTATGATAACCAATTTTTGTATTGGATCTTTTATCTATATATATATATATAGGGGATGGATCTTGCGAGAATTAATCTTATAACGAGAAGTGCGAGAAGTAAATCACAACCATTGATTACAAAGATCAATGGTTGATGTTACAGCATGGCATTTTAGTAAATATCAAGAAGTTATAACCAGATTTTTGTTACTTGAAAGGGTATAATAGTAATCTTGTGTAGCTATCAAAAAGGAACGGTTGATGTATCCCTGGTTTCATTCTGTAACTTCTACACACAGCTTGAGGAGCGAAATCTTCTTCATTCATCCAACTGATACACTAAATCGTCATAATTAAACTCGATTGTTTCTTATTCCTTAAGTATAAGAAGCAATCAGTGTTTTCTTAATTAAACGAGATTTGGTTTTGAAGTGGAATTGGGGGTTTCTCGGATGCTAGTGGGATCGAACCCTACCCAAGGTGTTAAAGGTATGTTCATCAGTTTTAGGTTTTGTTGCTTTTTTGTTGGTGGTTTGTTGGATTCTTTTATATGTATGATTAGATGTAGGTTATGAAGTTACTAATGGAATCTCGTTTAAGTAGTTAGGGTTTTGTGCTACAATGCAATCGATTCAATACCTCTATTATTTGGATAAAAAAATAGTTTTTTTTATAAGTAAATTAATTGTGGTTTTCATTAATTTTAGGGTTTATAACCTGACGAGGAATTAAGGATGTAGACTGTTATTTTTTATAATGTATAGTGCATATTAGGTTTGTATGTATGTTCATGGATACATTACAGATTATGTGGATTATGTAGGTATTAATACCATCATGAGTGACTTATTTTGATGTGCGTGTATCTACCGTGAAATTCCTTATATATTTGTTATTTTGTGTAGGGATGCTTATTAATTGTGTATGATAAAACTATAATATGTGTATCTAACCCTTTTGAGTGTGAGTCAGACAAGGTTTGTAGTAGTAATTAACAATATGTATGGTAACTAAGGTGTTCATGCCGGACGTTATGTTTTTAGTATGATTTGCATAATGTAACTGTCTAGATAACGAATCTGTTCATTTAGATAGCTATGTTTACTTGTGTATGGCATAAATTAGGTGTGTGGATTATATTTTTGAAATGTGTAGGGATTACGTAGAGTGTGTAGGAAATAACTACATTATGTTGACTGCGCACTGTGTATGCTGAAGTAGTTAATATGTATTTTGTTTTATGTGTAGAGTTAATGAGTCTGTTGTGTAGATAATTTTTTTATTATGTAGGGGTGACTGTAGTTGTGTATGCAGGTTGTTTACCGTGTAGGTTCTCATAACTTATTGCGTATGTGGTTTCTTTTTTTTGGGTATGCTTATTTTAGGTGATGTGTGGATTGTATTTTGTGTAGGGGTGACTGTGCTTGTTGCCATGTTGTGTATGCAGGTTATTTACAATTTAGGTTCACCGACCTTCTCGTGTATATGGTTTGTTTATTGTGTATGGTTATCTAAGTAACACCCAGATTGTATTTTGTGTAGGATTGTTTCCTGGGCTTATGATCTGTGTAGGCTTATCTTGGTTTTGTGTTAGATGCTAGGTCGTTGTATGATGTTAGGCTGTAAAAATTTTTAGGATGGTCTGTGTAGACTTATTCAAAGTTTTTTGTTGGTTTTGATGTATATGAATTGTTGTGTATGTGTTTTGTTCACTGTGGAGGATTCTACTTATATGTAGGCGATAATGTAGGTTGTTAGTAATGCGTCATTAGTTTTAAAAACCGGTAATACCCCCAAATTTACATATGTATAAGCAGTTTATTTCGTTTTCTATATAACTGATTTGAAATAATTTTGTATATTGTACAGAGGGGCTATTTTATGAGTTACGATGAACTGTTGGTTATTTGAAAGGTTTATGCATTGTGTAGGTTCCCAGCCGGATCTACACGGAATATCTCGTTCTACGTATGTGCGGAATCCCTACGTAAGACGATACGAGCGTAGAAGACGATACACGTTAAACACAATCAAACACACGTTACAATACACCAAGAACACGTTGTATTGCAACTGATATCACGTGATACACCGATCACTGATTACACGTAATGAACAACTCTTTAAACCTAGCCGCAGCTATACGTATATATCATACGACAACTTCGCCTAACATGTTTAGGCGAAGTTGTCACTAACTTCGCTTGTTCCACAAGTTCGCCCATATCAGGCGAACTTGAGACAACTTAGCTTAAATTTAAATACCAAACGTACTAACTCGATTACAGACACTATATACTGAACTACTGACATCATGTACCAACAGACTCCCCCTTGGCAGTAGCTTCATATCTCTATCTTCAATCACGTGTCTTGTAATCTCAAAAATCTTGTATCTTTCATCTTTAAGCATGAACGTCTTCTCGTACACAAACTGAAACTACTCTTTGATATTTCTTTGCTTCTTCTTTCCAAGCAGGAATGTAAAATATCTTTTTCTCGTTCAGCACCTGCAGATCAGCTTGAGACAAATTCACTAAATGCATAGGATCATATACTCTCAACAGTTCTTGTTCATCTTCATCCTCCATTACTACTTCAGCTGTTTCACAATCAACGAACCACCATTTCAGATCTTTGAGCACATCCTTGGGCATTTGTTTCATCGGCACTTCTTTTATACACCGGATCGGCTTATACTTCATTATAATCCAAGGCTTGCCATCTGCTCTCATTCCTCTATCTTTGTCTTCAACGAGCTTTCCTTTCTGTGGTTTCAACAGCTCGAACCTTTTCTCCTTTATGCTTTCCTTCCAGACTATCTTCCCAATGACCCTAGCCATGTTATCATCACTCCTGTTTATCAACCCCAACCTGGCTAAGTCCTTCACTTCACACTCAGGCAACGTATTCAACGATCTCAACAACCTCTTGAAATACTGAACCCCATCATACCGTTTAATCACAAAAAGCCTCAACTGCTCATCATATAACCAGCATATAATCCCCTTTTTCGATTCAGCATAACCCCTGATGTTGTAACTTTTCTTGAACATAGTTGGGACCGCCGGTTTCTTAGTCTTTACGAACCACTGAGCGTAGCCTTCTTTCCATCTTGGCTGCTCCTCCCATTCCGTCTCATCACCTCCCATATCTTGACCCATATTTGACTTATCAACTTCCGGAATCTCGTGCTCAACGTTCTCCTCCACAATCTCTCCTTCTTCAATCTCACTATCAATGACAATCTCAGCCCCAATCTTCTATATCTCTTCAACCGGTAACACATCGTCGTCACCTACAATATCATCATCCATCATCTCCTCAACATCCACAACTACCACATCATCACCTGAACCGCCAGCTGCACTCGTTGACTCCCCCTGAGATGTGGAAGTCCCAAGAGCTTTTTCAGTTCTTGGCAACTCTCCACCTGCACCTTTGGATGCATTGGGATCATCATCTCGATCATTATGCTTCTTAGTCCTCAGCTCGTCACCCTTACAGCTCGTCTCCCCCTGAGATGCCAAGAACTGTTTCAAGGCATCAATTATTTTACCATGCTCGATCAGGAGGGACGACTGAATCTGATTCTCCGCAACGAGGCGCTGAATAGCATGGGTCTGGATAAGATTTACTCTTGATTGTTCTGCCACGACCCTTTCAAACGCTGCTATTCTTTCCGAGTCGGATAGGGTTGCATCGAAATGAAACCTCATATATGATATGTCTTGAGCGTATGGAGGAGGGATTCCCAATGTAACCGGCACCTCAGAAATAGGTTAAAACGTAACCGCAGGTGGTATCGTAACCTACAACCCTGCAGTGACAACAACTGTCGACTCAATAAATCTTGCTACGACCTCCGTTGGAGTAAGAGTTGGAGGTGGCAAGGACACAATCTCCGGAGCCGAGAGCTGGAATGTAGTGGGTGGTATGCCAAACGAAGATGAGGTAGTCACCACGGACATCCGTGGCGCTTGGCCCTGTAACTGGCAATGGTGTAGGGACTACAGTCATACCAGACAGTGCGGGTGGAGTGAAACGAACCACCCTTGAGCTCTCACCAGCTCCCGAACCTGCACCTGCCCTTTCCCTTCTCGATCTACGGACCAACTGATGTAAATCTTCCTCAAAGTCTGAATCATTGTCATCACTGTCTCTCTTCCTCTTCCCATGAATCCTTTCTTGTGTAACTAAAATCCGTCTAGCTTCAGCCACATCATCATCTGAAGAAACAGAATCAGCCTCCGTCGTAGCTGCCATAGCAACATTCACACTAGTAACACGATCCATATCAAAAAATCCTTGACCGCCAAACGCAGCTTCAAGGTCTACATCTTCCTCCGGTGCCACAACAGGAGCAGCAGGTAAAGCTTGTTGTACCTCAGGTGATGGTTGAGGTGCTCCAGCCTGTTGTGGTGCCGGATCCCGAAACTCGTCCCCACGAGCTGCAACATACTCTGGATTGATCAAATACCCAAATAATGGAGTATGTCGAGGACGGAGCTCAGGTTTACTTCTTGCACTTGATGATCTGCACTGAGCGAAGATCCTCTTGCTCACACTCTCCACATATCTAATCGGGCGGCGCTGAGGTAACGTGGGAGCAACGTGATTCAAGATCATTTGAAGGAATCTTGGATACATCAGAAATCTCTCACGCGCCACCGCTCGTCTTTGACGGTCTATCTCGTAGAACACCATCTGACTAAAGCTATAACGCTTATTGTAAGTCAGTGATGTCATTGCCGACTGCATGGTCGCACCCATTCCATCTGTACCAGCCTTTCTCCCTGACATACACACGATCATCATGTGCATAAGAAATCGCCATTGGTCTAACAAGAATCCCTTTCGTCTTTGAGTATCTCCCAATGGACCAGAATATCCCATTCTCAGAAAAGCACCATCTCTGAATGGAGCCACGAAGTCTGTAGGATCGTCTCTCGTTTCATCCCCAAACTACAAAGCCCCCATGATCTGCTCAGATGAGAACTGCACTATTTGATTGTTAACCGTTGCACGCATAACCGGGGGCTCGACCCGACAATCATATTCCACTGTCTGCCAGAAATCTTCTATGTTTGGCAACGAGATAGGCAGTGTTGTAGTAATAGCGTGGAAGATACGCGAGCGGATAAGAAATGTGATGATCTCGCGGAAATCATCAACACCGCTCGCATCCGGGTCCAGAGTAATGTACATGTTATGCCCCGGGAAAAACTGCCGATTGTCCTCTCCTCCTTCGTCACCTCCAGCACCACCTGCTCCAGCTACAGCTGCCATTTCTACAACAAAAACAGTCTAAGTTAGAGAATCGTCAAGTCAAATCACAAGTTCGCCTATTACCATGAGCGAAGTTATGATTTATTCAGAATAGGCGAAGTTAAGGGTGGGGCGAAGTTGGTAATAACTTCGCCTAACCTTGAACTTCGCCGGGAAAAAGTTAAATAAAAAGGGCCAGGCGAAGTTAATGATAACGTCGCCGAACCACAACTTCGCCTCATATACTGTTAAATAATTAAATATCAGGCGAAGTTAAACCTTAGGCGAAGTTAAGGATAACTTCGCCTAAACTGTAACTTCGCCTGAATCTGAAGCGGCAACAGTATAGACGGCCAAACGAGATGAAATTGGATAATTTGCTGAATGTGGACTCATAAACACATGATATTATGGAGATCTAGACGATCAATATGATTACGACCACGTGAAAATAAGTGTGATAAGCGGGTGTTAAGGGTTTGGAATGTAAGGGGTCACAAAACGGACCAAAACGACCTCGATAAACGTTATTAACATAGATTATTCATTATCCCGACACTACACACCTTTAATACGGGTTGAAACGGATTATAATTAAGGTTAGATTTGAGTAGATAAGTTCGCCGAAGATGATGGGTGTATAAGTTCGCTTGACTTGTGAATATGAACAGATGCTTGACCAAAAAGCTCTTTATATATGTCTGACATTATACAGGCGAAGTTATGGATAACTTCGCCTATCCCATAACTTCGCCGATATTAAGCTTTACAAAACAAACCCCTATAATTTGAACAATTTGCAATTAAGTTTTAAAACATCCTTTAAAGAGTCAAATGATACGATCAAGACCAAGTAACCAGGTATAAAATCATACAACTACATAAGTAGAATAAATTTTAAAAATAAAGTACACGGGATCAAATTTCAGTCTCGACAGGGACTACCACGTTTTAGAAAAGATCCGAACAGGAATCATACTAATTAAGTGACTGTCACAAAGATCCATGTTCAGCTGTATTATGACATAAAGAAACAGGTTGTAAGCAGGTAAATAACTTAGAATGGTTTTCATCGCTTCTGTGATACGGGTTAGGTTCAATTAAGCTCAAAATATAAATGGGCAACACCTCAGAGATTATGATGTCTCCTATCTATTCTCAAAGCGTATTTGGCTTTCCCCAAGTCACCCCGAGTTGACCTCGACCCGTAGTGTCTGATTAAATTGTAAGTACACGTCGATTTTTAGAGTCTTCTTCCCGTTCTCTTTCTTGCATCTTGATTGAGAAGTATTAACATTATAAGCTCTAGAATGTCTTAGTAACACATAATAATAATAATTTTTTTTTCTTAACTAATAAGATTTACATAGCTTCAAGTAAACTACTGCAAGTCCCGAATTTGGATCACTGCAGTTTCTTGACACACCATCTTCTCGGGAATCAGAACACTCACGGGCTCGTGTATGACTGGGTAATCGCTTTTCTGCCTATCATTCGGAAAGATATATATGGAGACATGCATAACTCTTAAGGAGTTTCCACGTAAGATCGAGGAGATTTAGTTAGTATCACTTCTACTTTTACGCACCATAAAAAGCTACCATGACATACAATGACTGTTCTAAAGTCTTTTAGGCCTAATAACTTCACTAGTTAAGCACATAGAATCAGTTTGTCTATCACTTTCCAAGGTTGGATCAATTTTCTTTTAAACATAGTAAAGAAACTTCTTACGAAGTAGTAGACTTGAAAAATTATTTCCTCTCCCAAAAAAAATTTTAACTTCTATCGCCCCGATCAAGTCGAAGTTTTCAGGTAAACGGCTATCCTGAAGATCCAATGGATCAGCTGGACCGACCACATACGAGTATGTGTCCTTCTAACTAAGTATGAACGACTAATTTTCAGCGAAAGAATAAAAACACATCATAAACCGCCCCGGTCACTTTCAGTCATCTGGTTAATGGCTATCCTCATACTCTACAGGTAGAAATGAGAACCAAATATATCCGAAGATATGTCCTTCAAACTGAAGCAACCGACATAATTCTAAGCAATAGTGACATTTTTTTTTTTTTAACAAGTAAAAACGAAAAACACAGTTACTCGGGATTGATCATCCCATTTAGCTCAACAAGGTTTTGAAAACGAGTTTTGTCAAACGCTTTAGTAAACAAATCAGCGAAATTATCTAACGAATCAACCTTTTCGAGCACAATCAATTTCTTCTCAGCACAATCCCGTATAAAATGATGACGGATGTCAATGTGTTTAGTTTTGCTATGCTTTACGGGATTGTTAGATACTGAGATAGCAGCAGTGTTATCTATGCAAATTGGAGTATGAGTGAAATTCAGACCGTAATCGCGCAATTGCTGTTGTATCCAAAAAACCTGGGAGCAGCAGTTCGATGCTGCCATGTATTCTGCTTCACAGATAGAAATGGCGACTAGGGTCTGCTTCTTGCACTGCCATGACACTAATCTGCCTCCAAGAAACTGACATCCACCTGTTGTTGACTTCCGATTCTGATTGCATCCTCCATAATCATAATCTGTGTAGGCGACTAACTCCAAGTCTCCTCCTTTCGTGTACCACAGCCCCAGCTTAGGCTTGCCTTTGAGATATCGCAATATCCTCTTCACACCCTTCAAGTGAGATTCCTTTGGGTTTGCCTGAAAGCGAGCACAAAGACAAACTGCAAACATAATATCAGGTCTAGATGCAGTTAAGTACATTAAAGAACCTATGATTGCCCGATATTGGGTGGGGTCCACGTCTTCATCACTGTCTGAATCAGCACCCAATTTATGGTTGACGCAAACTGGAGTATCAAATGGAGTGCTGTCCTCCATCTTGAAGCGTTTGAGAACGTCATGGACATATTTAGTCTGATGAATGAACATCCCATCTTTCTTCTGATCAACCTGCAGTCCTAAAAAGAAAGTTAGTTCACCCATAGCACTCATTTCAAACCTCTTTTTCATAACGGCTTCAAACTCCTGACACATGGCGACTTTTGATGCAGCAAAGATGATGTCGTCCACGTAGACTTGAACCAGAAGAAAGTCACTTCCTTTTCTCCTAACGAACAGTGTACTATCAATCTTTCCCCTTTCAAATTCATTCTCAAGCAAGTAATCGGATAAAGTTGCGTACCAGGCACGAGGGGCCTGATGTAGCCCATATAGCGCTTTACTTAGCTTGTACACGTGATCAGGAAAGTCTGGGTCAGGAAAACCCGGAGGTTGCTCAACGTACACAACCTCATCGACTTTACCGTTAAGAAACGCACTTTTCACGTCTAACTGGAACACCTTCATCTCCTTGTGTGCAGCAAATGCCAAAAACAATCGAATCGCTTCCAATCTCGCCACAGGAGCAAACACTTCATTGTAGTCGATCCCTTCTTGCTGATTAAAACCTTTTACAACCAGCCTTGCCTTGTTCCTGATAATTATTCCTTTCTCATCTCTCTTACATTTGAAAACCCATTTGGTGCCAATCGCATGGACATTCTTCGGTTTTGCAACCAAATTCCATACCTCCATCTTCTTGAACTGGGCTAACTCTTCTTGCATGGCTTCGACCCACGAGCTGTCCTTGAGAGCCATTTGATAGTTCTTTGGTTCAATCTGGCTGATGAAGCAGGTGTACAAGCATTCATTAATGATGCATGTATCTTTAATGCTTGTGTAAACACAAGTGTGCTCATTCAAGCTTCGTCTTATTTTTACACCGTCGGACAGATCACCTATCACGTTCTCCAAAGGGTGATATTTGTGAACACTCGTAGTCGGAACCGAACTGACTTGCAGATTGTCTTCCAGGTTCGAAGATAGCTCATCAATGGGTGATTGTTGTTGAGAGTGAAAAGGATTGAAGAATTCCTCTTCAGTAGAAGTAGCAGGGGTATCGACAGCATTTGACGAGGAAGGTTGACATTCATCGTACTGCGGTTGTTGCACAAAATTTTCTTCCTCATCAACTTCTGCACAATCCAAGTAGGGCAAATTAAAATATTTAAAAAGCCTATCATAGTCGAAAGCCCCAGCGGGTCCCGTGCTTGGTTTTGGTGATTTGTAACTTGTGATGTCAGTGTTACACACCACCTCAACCTTGCTGGTCGATAGATTAAAGACTCGTCTGTTGGGTGTCCCAACAACATATCCGACTAAAATACCTTCGTCGGCTATTTCACCAAATTTTGAGTTCATCTTTAATATCGAACACGGGGACCCAAATGGTTCGAGACCACTCAAGTTAGGCTTTCTACCATGCATAAGTTCATAACATGTTTTATTCAATCTTTTAACAGTTAAAACTCTATTAAGGATATAACAGGCTGTTGCAACAGCTTCAGCCCAGAACACCACAGGAAGTTTAGAATCAGCCAGCATGGTTCTGGCTCCTTCAATTAGCGTTCTGTTCTTCCTTTCAGCCACCCCATTTTGTTGCGGAGTATACGGAGCGCTGTACTGGTGGTCTATCCCTTTCTGTAAGCAGAATATCTCCATCTGATAGTTTTTGAACTCTGTCCCATTGTCAGTCCTGATGTATTTAACCTTTTTCTCCATAATATTCTCAACCTTGGTAATCAAATTCATTACCAACTGAACCATTTCATCCTTTGTCTTCAGGAAATATACCCAAGAATATCGAGAGAAATCATCAGTTATGACCAAGCAATATGATGTTCCACCTAGGATTTTTACATTCACGGGACCGAAGAGGTCCATGTGAAGTAGGTCTAGAGTACTGACTATTGAATTAACCTTCTTGGTGTGATGAGACTTCTTGTGTTGCTTTCCCTTTTTGCACGATAAGCATTGGTCTTCAAAGTTGAAATTTTTCAAGGGAACACCCAGCACCAGCCCATTCTTGACAATGTAGTTCATTTTTCGAAGATGAATATGCCCCATTCTTCGATGCCATAACTCGGACTCCGATTCAGTTGCTTTTGACAGAAGACATGATTCTTCTGTTGCCATCTCAGTCGACCTCATGTCCATAACATATGTATTCTTTTCCCTTGGAGCCTTCATTACTATCCATTCCTCTGGTATGTTGAAACCAGGATACAGTACGATCGCTTCATTTTTGGTAAAGTGCACAGTGTAATCTTTGTCACAGATCTGAGATACACTCAGCAGATTATGCTTCAGCTCTTCAACGAAATTTACCTTTTCTAACTTCATTTTACCATTAGTCACCGTCCCAATTCCAGTAATTCTACCACCACTCTCTCCAGCAAAACTTACTCTACCTCCCTGAACAGGTTTCCATTCGTGTAACAAATTCTTGTTACCCGTCATGTGCCGGGAACAGCCGCTATCCACAACCCATAGATTGTTTGCAGCCCTGTTCAACTGTTCCTGCACGATTAAAGCAAAGGATTAAAATCTGGGGACCCAAGACCTATTGGTCTTGGGTCGATTAAATCTGTTAAAAGGCATCCCGTACTTTGGTTGTCCAAAGTTAGTATTAGAATGATTTCTGTAAGTCCTAAAAGGATACCTTCTAGTAGATTGACTATGAGGCCATCCAAACCTTCGTGAATTAAATGAATTATTACTAATGATTTGGTTTTTAACAGGAAAAAACTGAGATCGACTTCTTTGAAAACCTGGATTAGTCCAATGTATAAACTTTTATGAGTTTTCATTTCTACCATTATAGTAATTACTGTTAGTTCTATTCTCAGTTTTCGAAGGCCTCATACCTCTGAATCTCTGATTCAGAGGGCAATCAGCAATCAGGTGTCCTATTTGATTGCATCTGAAACAGCTCATGTGTTCAACTTTCGTCTCAACAGTTGTTTTAGATGTTGAGGTTGCATTACTGCCCGTTTGTCTAACATATGGTGGGACATACGGGTTTGGTGGAGAATTCTTTTCATTTGGTTTATGTTCCTCTCCACGTTTTAGTAACACAGCCTCTTCTTTTGTCTCACTAGACTCGGATGACTTGTCGAATTTGATGAGACAGGACTAGGAACAGAAATCCTAACATTAGAAACAGGCTTACTCGTTTCGCTTTTACCAACTTCTGGATCTTTGATCGTAACCTTAACAGAACTGTCTGACCAATTTCAACATCAACAGATTTTTGATTACTAAGATCATAAGTATAGTTATGATTATAAGGTGGTGGAACTTCAGAATATCCAATTCCTCCCCTTTTAACTGGGGAACGTTGATCACTTACGAGGTGATCAAGTATAGAAGAGGAATTTCTAAATTGCTCAAGCTTTCTGTTTAGTTCCACCACTTTCACCTGGTAATCAGCTATCTGTTTATCCCTTTCAGCAATTAGTTTGGTTTTCTCTTCTAACACTTCATAGCTAAGATCAATTACTTGTATTTTTTCAGCTAGACTGGCTTTAAGACTTCTGATATCTTTCTCACTAGCTTTTATTTTTACCTTGTAACTGTTTTCTCTAGTTTTAGTGTAATAATGATCTTCTTTTATTGTTTTAAATTGAGCATCCAAACTAACAAACTGATCACTTATTGTTTTCAATTGTTCAGACAGATTTTCACATTTCGTACAAGGGAGTTTAGGACTTACCTCAGAAAGTTGATCGTTCACTTCTGCCATGTAAGCTTGATTTTCTCCAGTCACTTTCTCACTTCCTGCAGTTTCGATGTTCACCAAATTGGCCTGTTCGAACACTTCCTCAACTTGCAGATTCCAATTGTATTCCCCGTTCTGTCTTGATATCATCGCCCTATTCTCGTTACTTCCCCCATTCGGTTGGTTTGGCCTGTTCTGACTACGTTCCACTCGTTCATTTGTGCATTCTTTAGCAAAGTGTTCATTCTATTGACAGTTATAACACCGAACCTTTGACTTATCAAACCCTGGTCTTTCACCAACAAATTTTCTACCAGTCTTCTTCATAAACCATTTAACTCTTCTTACTATCATCGCCATCTGCCACTGCAGATCCATTTCCTCCAGATCATCAGCATCGATCTGATCATAGTCTTCGTCTAAAGTTGCAGGGTCAACAATTTTACCTTTAATGTAATTTTCGTACGAAGCAATGAAAGATGCATAGAGAGCAAACTGTTGTTCAGCAGATTTAACACTCATGGGCATCTGAGAGTAGTTGTTGTTCGGAACACTTGAAGAAAAACTACCCTTTGTTGTTTGAGGTTTAGAAGTGTTTGTTCCACCAGCTACGAAACACACATCACCGTCCATGTTGAGAGTTACATGACCATCATGAGTTGAGTTAGAGCTCGAGTCTCCCTTTGAGTAGTAAGCAGATGATTCTGACTTCGAACTTGAACTTGAATTAACTTTCGCACCATACATTCCCGGATCCTGAACCTGATCAGTTGGTGTCTCTTTTCGAACCATGTTAAGTTCAAAAGTTCGTAGTTTGTTGACTGCTGTTTCCAAGTCAATGTTGGCAAACTCTTTATCTTCTCTCATCAAGACAGTGTACATCTCCCATTTCGGTGGGAGAGCATCAAGGAGTTTTTCTACGATCTCCTCTTCTTTGTAAACAATGGAATAATTGCTGAGTTCGGTCATCAGGTGATAATATCTTGTTATGATATCATCAAGTGATTCATTCTTCAAATACTTGAACACCGAGAATTGGGTTTTGAGTAGCTTAATCTTGGATGCACGTATCCCTACATTACCTTCAAATCGGTTTTCAAGTGCTTCCCATAGCTCTCTAGCGGTTTTATATTTCCTGAAGGTGTGAAGAATCTCTTGTGGAAGAGCCATTGTTATCGCAGCATGAGCTTTGCTTTCAGCCTCATACATCTTCTTTTCTTCCTCTTCCATCTTGTTGTATTTCTTAATTTGTTCACGAAACTCATACAAAGCCGTTGGTGGAATGTATCCATCTTGAATGCACACCCACATCTTAGCATCTTGATATTTAACATACTGCTCAAACCGATCTTTCCAAGCCACGAAATCGGTTCCCTTAAGCATTTTCGGTGCCTTAGTAGCTGAACCTGCCTCCACTTCCATTTTCACCAGTTCCGTAATATATATAGAAGTCATCTTTGGAAGAAATATAAACGAGCACTCAAAGAAACCAAAAATAAAAATTTTATTCTGAACAGTACTGTAGGCGAAGTTAAACTTAACTTCGCTTAAGTCTTAACTTCGCTTGAATTCTTAACTTCGCTCCTATTTAAATTCGCCTGATTAGGCGAAGTTGTAGATAACTTCGCTTAAGTTAAGTGAACTTGTGAGGTAGGCGAAGTTGTTAATAACTTCGCTTAACCTTATATATTCGCCTAAACCCTACGAACAGTAGCGGCAACTTCGCCTGATGAACAATTGTTTTTGCAGGTTTGATTTTGACGTTTTGCGAGGTAAACGAAGGTGTAATGGGTTGTTTTTGATGGTGGGAGGTGATTAGGACACAAAAACTCGGTATATTAACGTAAACTCGTCCCGCGAAAAATCGAACAGAACGATTTCTACACCCGTGTGATAATCCCGAACCACACAATCACGAGCAAAAGCTCTGATACCAATTGTAGGTTCCCAGCCAGATCTACACGGAATATCTCGTTCTACGTAGGTGCGGAATCCCTACGTAAGACGATACGAGCGTAGAAGACGATACACGTTAAACACAATCAAACACACGTTACAATACACCAAGAACACGTTGTATTGCAACTGATATCACGTGATACACCGATCACTGATTACACGTAATGAACAACTCTTTAAACCTAGCCGCAGCTATACGTATATATCATACGACAACTTCGCCTAACATGTTTAGGCGAAGTTGTCACTAACTTCGCTTGTTCCACAAGTTCGCCCATATCAGGCGAACTTGAGACAACTTAGCTTAAATCTAAATACCAAACATACTAACTCGATTACAGACACTATATACTGAACTACTGAAATCATGTACCAACACATTGGGTTTATTAACACACCAAAATGGTTATAATTTAAATGCGCAACATAAGATAATTATGCAGCCTGGAATGATAAATTGGGATTGTGGTCTAGGAGACTTTCATGGGGAAGATAATTTGTGATTGTGGTCGAGGAGAGGATTCGTGAAAACATGAAACAAATACATATCAGTTTATGGACTAATACACAACCAAGAGCTTGCTATCAGAAATAAACATCAAAAGATCAAGCATTATGGATGCTCTAAGTTCAGAATGACAACTTGGTTTCTGAAGGCTAAATATCAACTTAAATGACATTATGCTTTGTTGTTTTTAAACATTATTCTATTGGGTTGAACCCTTGTGCTTTAAGTATACTTACATGGATCTAGGTTAAGTGTTTAAGACTCTTTTATTTATCTATCTGGTATTATTTTTGAAAATGCCTACATGTATGTAGATTTTTCTGAGCATGTATTATGTTATAGTTAATATAGTGAGGATTGATTCCTTGTGGGTATATATCATGTATTATGTATTTGTTGGTTATATTATGAGCATGTATTATGTTTTCTGAGCATGTATCATGTATTTGTTGGTTATAGTTAATCTGGTATTTTTCTGAGCATGTATTATGTTATAGTTAATATAGTTAATATAGAAAGGTTAGATTGTTAACTCATGTAAGACAGAATTCACATATATATATATATCGTATGGTATGTTTTGTTTTATTTAGTATGTGTAGATAAGCTCAAAACATTGGTTATATGGTATATAATAATGAGGTACCAAATATAAAAAAAGTGTGTTATGAAGACCCAGTACAAAATAGAAGATGATATGTTTCAAAATAATATTGATATATACATACATGACTACAAATCTACATACATACATGTCTAGATACCAACATACATAAATACATATGAACATTCCTACATACAAACATGCATAGCTTTATATGTGTATGCCTTGTACATAACAACACTTTCTTCCCAGGTGTTAAATTATTGCCCAAATGTAGGTTTTTCATCATATGAAACATTTGGAATTCAGTATTTTGTCCAATCCAATAAGTATAAGCCGTTAGGATTCACAAAATCTGCATATAATATCAGTTAAAAAACAAATTAAAAACTAATAATGGGATAATAATGGAACCTTGTAATGAATGTCACTCCGAATAAATGAAACTTAGTTAATTTCTTACCTTCATGGCTGATATCATGTTGAAGACTCGACCGTACGATTAATGCCTCGTTAGTTTCTTGAGAAATGATTTTATCTCAGGAACATCGCTCGTTTATGGCAGCACGATTTGTATCTCGAGAACATGGATAGTTACTGTTAAAAAGGAGTAAACATAAATAAATAAATAAATAAATAAACAGATAGATAAGAATGATAAACAAACAGTTTAAACAAAAAACAATAACCTAATGCAGTAATGACAAAGTATACGAACAAATTTACATTACAAAATCAAATAACAGTCTTAAAGAGATACATAATATAATAATAAACGAGAACTCATTAGAAAGCATTCAAATTCATCGTCTCTTGATAATCCGAAAATCTGTATTATTAGTACATAAATATTATAACAGTCGTTTGACATTAAATATAATTATATAAATAACATTTTGTTGAAATTATATACAATTAGGACCCACGTCATATATATTAACATATGAAAATAACAAACAAAAACAAAAAATAATAGATATGTGCCTACATACGTACATACATACAGACAAAAAAGACATAGATACACGATTACGTACCGACATAGATACAATTATAATAATATACATACATAGTTATGTACATGCATAAACACACACATACATACATAGTTACGTATATACATACATACATACATACACAGACAGACATACATACATACATACATACATTAGGGCTGTTCAAAAAGCTCGAGGCTCGAAGCTCGGGCTCGTGGCTCGCTCGATAAAAGCTCGAATAAAACTAGCTAAAAAACCTTGATTTGAAACATTCTGAGTTGATTTGGCTCATTTTTGTAACCAAGCTCGGCTCGACCAAGGCTCGACTCGATCATGGCTCGGCTCGTTGGCTCGATTTAAATCTCGTTTAGCTTCAAAATCAAGCTAGAGCTTTAGCTGAGATGCCTCGTTTAATTTCACGCCCAAGTTTGAAACCACCCTGGCTTGACTCGGGCTCGACTCGTCATACATACATACATACATACATACATACATACACATACATACTTACATACATACATACATAACTACAAAGATGCTAACCGAAAAACAAACAAATAACAGCCTCATTATGGACCAATTCAACCACAATATTGTTACGATGGAAAGTATTAATATAAAAAAGTATGATGGATGTTTAAGATAATAAAATGATAATTTTGGCACAAAGTGTGACTTACTGTCATAATCATTAGTTGGTATGCTGCTTGACTAAGCATTATGTGTACTTGACTGATTTTCCATTAAACCTATTTAGAAATCAAATTTGAACAATGAAGATCAATTAATAATCAAATTAATAGTAAAAACTATAACATGACTATAGTTACATGTTTTGTGGAAAATGAAGTAAAAAACAAAGAGGATCAGTTGATGAATGAAGGAAAATCAACAGATTTATGATGATATTAAGCCAATTATGGTTGTATTTCAGTTAAGAATCTGAATTTGATCTTTCATAAAAAAAATAATGACATTATGATATAATCAAACCAATGGAAAATCAGTAAAAAAATCAAGCTTAAATATAATAGAATACACATTAAATATCTAGTAATTGAAAGTCAATATTAGGTACTGGAATACATCTAGTTTGTTTACTCAACCCTAATTAATTAAATCATCCTAATTGACACAAAAAAGAATGTTTAAAATTGAAATTGATATAAGGAACTTGAATTAAACCTGAACTTGATCATATTGAAGACATATATAATCCTGTTGCCATGAAAATCCTCACCTACAGATGAAATCGAGCTCATATTTGGGCAGAATAATATTATGCATACCCGTCGATTGGTGAATACTATAATCAAAAGAGACATTATCGTTCACTGAGAATCTGCAATAGATATCGTATTATGTTATTGTGTTGCTAGAAAGGGATTGAGAGCAATGGATGTATTTGTTCTTGAACGATAAACATATGATATTGGTCATTAGGTTAATAATTTTTATTATTTGAAACAATTGAGCAATTAAAACTTACCAAATATAAGATTATAATACATTACCAATATACCCTTTTAGATAATTATAATAAAAAATTAAAAGAAAAGATTTGATTGGTTGAAATTACTTCTCGCACTTCTCGCACTAAGAATACGTCTGAAATGAACCAATACCTATATATATATATATATATGTTTAAGTTCAAGAAAGAAATCAAATTATTGCAAGAAATGAAGAAATGAATATGAGCCACTACTTTTATTTTAGATTTTAAAATTTTAAAAATAAATAAAAAAAGATGTAAATGCAACAATAAATGCACTCTCTCTCTCCAATTAATACAACTAATATAACCATAATAAATTTCTCTCTAATTAATATATCTAAATAATTTAATTATAATGATTAAAAAGATAAAAACACTATTTTAGTTTTATTTTTTATTTACACATTCTTCATTTTATTCAACATAAATACAATTTATTCATATAATACTATTCTTTATATTAAAAAATAATTTCCACTCAATTTATTAACATGTTTTTTTAACATTAAATATCAAAACATAATATATATATTTTTTCAATTGGTATGCCTATAAAAATTTATTGTCATAAATAATAATAAAAAAAATGTCATACAAATGTGTCCATTAAATGTAAACAATAAATATACAACCTACACAAAGTTATATAACATACACTTGTTTTGAGCGAAAAAAATGTACAACATACATTTAGCATACAACTTACACTTGTAATTCGACATCAAAAGTTATATAAACTACACAAAGATACATATATCCTACACATGCGTAGGTTATATGTTTTTCGTATGTAGGTTATATATTTTTATTATTCTTAGAACAAGTGTAAATTATATGTTTTTGTGTAGGTTGTATATTTTTATTAACATTTAATGCAAACATGTGTGAGATAGTTTTTTGTATTATTCATCACAATGTAACTACGTGTTGATGTATATTGATATGTTGAGTTTGAAGAAATTGGTTTTGAATAAGAAGAAATTAATGTATGAATAAATTATTGCAAGAAATGATATTATTGCAAGAAATGAGATAAATGAATATGAGCCACTAGTTTTGTTTTTAGTTTTAAATGCTTAAAGCTAAATATAGAAAGTATTAATCATTCTCTTCTTCAATTAATATAATTAATAAACCATAATACTTATCTACTTAATTAATATAACTAATTAAATTATTATAATTGAAAAATATTAAGAATTCATATATTTTTGTAACTTACTTTTTGTTTCTTGAATTTTTATCCTACACAAGGATAATTTATTCATACATTAAAATTTCTTATTATCCAAAACTATTTTCTTCCAACTCAATATATTAATATCTATCAAAACATACTTACATGATGATGAATAATACCAAAAACAATTTTACATGTGTTTGAATTAGATATCAATAAAAAACATACAACCTACACAAAAGCGTATAATCTACACTTGTTCTAAGAATAAGATAACATATAACCTACACACGAAAAACATTTAACCTACACACAAAATTCATCATCAATAAAATGCACACGCACCCGAAAACATATAACCTACGCATAAAAAACATATAACCTACACACGAAAATTTTATTTTACACATACAATTTATTCATACATTACTTTCTTTTCAAAACCAATTTCTTCAAATTCAACATATCAATATCCATCAACATGTAGTTACATTGTGATGAATAATACAAAAAACTATCTTACACATGGTTGCATTAAATGTCAATAAAAAATATACAACCTACACAAAAACATATAACCTACATTTGTTCTAAAAATAATAAAACATATAGCTTACATACGAAAAATATATGACCTACGCATGTGTAGGGTATGTGTATCTTTGTGTAGTTTATATAATTGTTGATGTTGAATTACATATGTAAGTTATATGCTTTTTGTATGTTGTACGTTTTTATTGCTCAAAACAAGTGTCGGTTATATAACTTTGTGTAGGTTGTATATTTATTGAACTTAAATACGTTGATATATGCTAATATATTGAGTGGAAATTATTTTTTTTAATACAAAGAAATATTATTATATGAATAAATTGTATTTATGTTGAATAAAATAAAGAATGTGTAAATAAAAAATAAAACTAAAGTACTGTTTTTATCTTTTTAGTTATTATAGTTAAATTAGTTAGATATATTAATTAGAGATACTTATTATGGTTATATTAGTTGTATTAATTGGAGAGAGAGTGCATTTATTGTTGCATTTACATCTTTTTTATTTATTTTTAAATATTTAAAACCTAAAATAAAACTAGTGGCTCATATTCATTTCTCTCATTTCTTGCAATAATTTGATTTCTTTCTTGAACTTAAACATATATATATATATATTCACGCATACTACAAATACCTACAATGGATAAATGAATTTTGAAGCTAGTAGTTATGGGCCTTAGGTTATCAACATTTAAAAGACATAATTTGTTTTATTTCGTTTAAAACTATGGATTGTATGTTTTAATTGGAA
Source organism: Bidens hawaiensis (assembly GCF_021521415.1). NCBI lineage: Eukaryota > Viridiplantae > Streptophyta > Magnoliopsida > Asterales > Asteraceae > Bidens > Bidens hawaiensis. The sequence continues at coordinate 28,668 of NW_027500435.1, forward strand.
TTGTGATCTACTTCGGGTTCATGAAATAAAATAATTAGTTATTGTCATTATTATTAAATAGTGTTTGGATTGTTCTCGAAATTCTACATGGATACATAGAGATTTTTACACCATAAGAATACTAAAAAACAAAATCTCATAGGAGACGGCCGACCCCTCTAGCACATAGCTAGGTCCGCCCATGTACTTAAGGGATTATCAATTATTCGACACTCATATCTCAAACGGAAATTAATCAACAAAATTTCTGAAGATTTGTATTTTCACCAGGAGATTAGCATGTACCATACCTTCGGTTATAGTTTATGATGTGTAGTGTGGGTGTGGGTTTTTTACATGATCCTATTGGACACAAGAGAGAGATTCATAAATATGTAATTATTATTTTAAAATAGTTGACTTTTATAATTGAATGATTCTCTAGTATTTATATATTAGTTAGAATGGATGATTGAAAGATGCTACATCATCGTCCTATACTATACCAACATGAACTATAAAATTATCGAAGGAAATAACGATCGTGTCTCCTGATATTAGAATTAATTTATAATATGAGATAACGATAAGATAGTTTGAGTGTCGCCCTCAAATCATATTATGTAGTCATTTACAACTATAAATATTAATTATTATTCACAACTAGGGTGGTTTACCCGGTTATTGGGGTTTCCATTTATACGGTATAGAGGTAGGATGCCAAAAAGACCCAAATACCCTTAAGTATCACCCGCGGGTTAACCCAGAGCTCCTCACAAGACACTCGCGGGCCATACGGATCACCCGCTTAACCGTCTAAAGAAGAAAGACCCACATGACGCATGCGGAAGCATCCTGGCACCCTCAAAAGTCATCTGCAAGACGGAATACCCGTCCGCACAAAATGACCAGGAGGCAATGCCTCGGGACAGCTGTCATTAACTAATTGCATTCTAGAAGATTTACCAAGATGCTTTCTAAAGTAATACGTGATCTCTCGGCCAACCAATGAAGGACACCTGACGAGGCCGTTATAACCGTGCACATGGCCAGGGGTTATTTATCATCCTATCTCGTAAGGACGTGTGTCCAGGTTATTATGCATGCACATGCAACGTATAACTGAACCTATTATATGAGGACACTTGTCCAGGTGGTTACGAGAGCATCTTATAAAAATGACAGCTGGCCCAATCACCTTCCCACATTCTTTGGCTATAATTACCCTTTCAATCTTCATGAGGTATTCATTCACACTCACTTTACTCTTACTATACACTTAAGTACTTTATCTTCTCCGTTAGGATTGTACTTATTCTCACGCCAGAGGATGGTTATGGGAAGACACCCCCCCCCCCTCTTGTCCTTCCCGTAACGAGCTCACGTTGTCTGTTTTGCCGGTTCACCTCACTGGACTTCGGGAATTGTTCTCATATCGTATTGGTTGTTATCCTTATCCTACCATGTGGACTCATTGGATCTAAGACCCATCAAGGGGAGTAGATTCGTGTTTCTTCATTGGCGCCATCCGTGCTTTTGTTAGAACAACAATAATCCTTTGTTTTTTAGTTCGTTTACGATATGAGTCAGTTTCCTGAAGGGCCGACGGGAACTCCTGCGCCTTTTACACATGCTACTGACACAGAGAGACCTGAAGGTTTCGGTATGTTTGCATGTACCACTGCTCCTGTTCCACGTGCTACTGATGTCACACCTGGAGGTTTTACCCTCGAGCGTGTTGCAACCCTAGTTGGACCGACTCCTACTGATTTAGGGCGTGTCACAACACAAGGAACGAATCTGGGTGACCTTGGATGAATTATGAGGGGGACTCGCCGAACTCAGTCAGAATTGGATCTAGAAGACGATTCTACCAATTCTGATCCAGCGAGGTCTCGCCGCCATAGTTCTAGATCGAGGGTACCACTGTCCCCATAGGAGTGGCTCCGCATTCAACAAGAGAATTTGGCAGCCGAATATGAGCGCAGAGTGCGTAATGAATGTTTTCATGCCTGCACTCTGAATTATGATGAATCACCCAAGAGATATCTTTCTCCTCCACCAACGGTGAGAGGAAGTCAGATCTGTTATAGTCAACAAGCGGAGCATGATTTGGGTGAAGTACGAAGATTGTGTCCCCGTCCTCGTATGGACATGCGGATGCCATCTTACATAGACAAACTAGAAAGTTATGACTCAACGTATCAACCTGGTGGTAACAGCTTTTACACAGATGACAACAAATTCCGTTCGCGGGAGGGTATCAGACGTCCGCAGGATGTAGTCCGCCATACTCAGTATCACAGTGATGCGGAGAGAGACTTTACCAAACCATATCGCCGAGCAGCCTTTGCTGAGAAGTCTAAGTTCATAGAAGCATAGAAATAGCACCTTTCCCGGTTAATGCCAAGATACCTACATCGGTTGGCAAATATAATGGAATGACTGATCCAATGGATCATCTCCAGAACTTTGTGGAGGTAGGTGGTGTTAGCGGGTGGACGCTCCCTTATTTGTGTCACATGCTCGCATTGACACTAACAGGGGCAGCGTGTGAATGGTTCGAAAAACTACCAGATGGTCAGATTTCTAGCTGGGATGATTTGGTGAAGAAATTTTCCGAGCAGTTCAGTCAACAAAAGAAACATACCCGTGACCAGTCAGATATTTTGGACGTTATCCGCCGAGATAACGAATCCGTGGAAGAATTCATTACCCAATTCAATGATGAAAGTCTGAACATCGGTGGAATTAGCAAAGAAATGCTTCGCGGTGCCTTCCACAAGAATGTCGGATGTGACGCTCTGATCCGCACGTTGACTGGACGGGATGGGATGCCACAAGAATGGGATGACATCATGATTGCGGCGAAGTTATATGCCAGAACTGATAAAACTTTGGGCTATAACAACTTGAAGCAAAAGTTGAAGGTGGAATTCCAAAATCTAATACCCAACAAACAAGCCAAAGGAACGATTTGGTCCATCCTCCAGCCGAACGCGGAGGTATCGTAGCCATTTGACGCACGATCTTTTATCGACAATAAAAAAAAAACAAAATGCGTCAACTCGGTTCTCCAACAGCTGGACGCCATTATCAAAGACTCCCTCAGAAATTCTCACAACTGAGAACATGAGCTTCCGCAAACCCCAGCCACTTACAAGAAGATCTTTCTTGGATGCCAAGAAACACTGCTCAATTCACGATGACATCGGGCATAACACAAATGAATGTGTGGCCATAAAAAATGAAATCGAAGCAGCAGTGAAATCTGGAAAACTTGAACATTTGGTCAAAGGTGTGAAACCTGGGACTAGTAAAGCTCCCGCGTGAGATAACAAGGGCCCATCGAAGAAGCAAGTTAAAGATCTAAATATCCACATGATTCAAGGCGGACATAGGGTTGGAGGAAGGAGGATGAGGAATGAAAGAATGAACCTGTGATCTTCCCAAGAGTTGAAGACGGCCCGAATAACAAAATCCCTTGATTATCACCGCGCTCTTCGGTCATTACATATCGCAGTATGTCTTCTTCGACACTGGTAGTACATCTGACATTATGTACGAACAGTGCTTCGAACAGCTCGACGATGAAGACAAAGAAAGGTTGAAACCAATTCATGCTCCCGTTTATAGTTTTGGAGGAGAAGTGATGCACCCGCGAGGGGTTATATCATTCCCAGTCACTCTTAGTGATGGGACTCATTCAAGAATTGAGGAGGTTGAGTTCTTGGTTCTACCAGCAACTTCCAAGCATGACATTATCTTGGGGCGGGAAGCAATTGGTGACTTCAACGCTCATCCATCCACAGCTCACGGTGCGGTTGGAGTCTCAACCCGCACCGGAGTAGCTATCATTCATATCAATCGACACTGCTTTGTAACAGAAAGCTCAAAACCCAGCAAGGTCCCAAAGAAAACTCAGAGTACCGAGCTGGAAACGTGGGTATTGAATAAATAGTTCCCCGATCAGACAGTTGTGATTGGGCCTGCTATCTCTGAGATAGTAAGATCTTTTTTGAAGCAGCTATTGACCAAGAACATGGGCATCTTCTCTTCGAAGCCCGCGGACATGACTGGTGTCCCGCGAAGCATTGCTGAACATAAATTGAGGGTAACCCAGATGTTTACCCCAAATGTTCAAAAGAAGCGGAAGATGGGCTCGGAACAAACGAAAGCTATGAATGAGCAAGTGCAAGATCTTCTTCACGCCGGAATCATCCGGGAAATCAAATACCAGACGTGGGTGGCTAATCCGGTCATCGTTCCAAAGAGCAACGGAACGTGGCGGATGTGCATTGATTTTAAGGACTTAAACAAAGCTTGCCCAAAAGATTGTTATCCATTTCCAGAGAATGATCTCAAGGTAGATGTGGTGGCCCCGTTCAAGTTTAAGTGTTTCCTAGATGCCAACAAAGGCTATCACCAAATCCGCATGGCGGCTGGTGATGAGGACAAAATAGCATTTCGCACTGATTAGGGGATATTCTGTTAAAGAATGATGCCCTTTGGATTAAAAAACGCGGGTGCCACCTATCAGTGCTTAATGGAGTTTCCTACTCTGACCACACCATATGCCTATCTGCTTCTGACATTGCTATTGGAGCCATTGACAGGAAAAAAAAATCTTCAAACCCCAATTTACTATGTCAGTAGGACGTTGTCAGACCCGGAGACCATATATTCAATGCTCGAAAAGCTAGTCTTAGCACTGGTTTACGCTGCCCGGCGTCTCCGCAGATACTTTCAAGGTCATCCCATAAACGTGCTAACGGGATACAAGCTCAAAAATGTCCTGAGTAAACCGGAATTGTCTGTGCGATTGGCGAAGTGGGCCATCCAGTTGGGTGAACATGCGATTGAGTATAAACCCAGACCAGCAATTAAAGGGCAGGTGCTTGCGGACTTCGTTACTGAGGTTCCGCAGCACAAAGAGAAAGAATGTTTCATCGAGCAGCAACCCCAAGTACCTCCGGAACAAGGACAAATCCGGTCGTTGTTCACGGACGGAGCCTCAAGCAGTGAAGGGTCAGGCGCAGGCCTCAGGCTAGTCAACCCCGAAGGCCATGAGTTCACATGAGCCATAAAGTTAGACATCAATATCACTAACATCGAGGCGGAATATGAGGCTTTCCTAGCAGGCTTGAGGATACCTAAAAATCTTGGGGTAAAACATTTGGAGACACGGGTGGACTCCATGCTGATTGCGAGACAGATTAATGGAACTTACGAAGCTAAGAATGATGTCATGGCTTCGTATCTATCGCAAGCAAAGGGCTTAATTCACCAATTCTCCTTTTTTAACGTTATTCACATCAAGAGGAGCGAGAACAAGTCTGCGGACGCCCTTAGCAAGTTTGCTTCAACAAATTTTGAGTATTTTGCTAAGGACATTCGTGTTGAAGTCGTGGACCACCCGTTCGTTCCACAAAATCAAGTCCTGGTAATTCAAATAGGTGTCGAATCATGGATTACACCAATCGAGGCTTATTTATCTTCCGGAATCCTCCCAACAGAAAAACCTGAGGCCCGTAAGATAAAACACAACGCCTTGAATTACCAGAATAATGATGGTATTTTATACCGGAGATCGTTCATAGGACCGCTGTTGCGATGTGTAGACGCGGAAGACACAAACTACTTAATTCGAGAAGTTCACGAAGGCATTTGTGGCTTACATGCGGGCCCTAGGATGACTGTGGCAAAGATCATGAACGCGAGGTACTACTGGCCTGACATGCATTTAGACGCTGTGCAAGAAATCAGAAAGTGTGATTCCTGCCAACGTCACGCCCCCAATACCCTGCGCCCAAAAAACGATCTGATTCCGGTAACATCTGCCAGGCCGTTCCAGAAATGGGCTATTGAAATTATCGGACCATTCCCAGAAGCCCCTAGACGAGTCAAGTTTTTTATAGTAGCCATTGATTACTTCACCAAGTGGGTCGAAGCCAAACCGGTCGCATCAATAACGACATCGAGCGTTAAGAAGTTCCTTTGGGAATTCATTATTTGCCAGTTTGGTCTTCCGCAGGAACACGTAAGTGATAATGGGACCAGTTTGTGGACAGCGGACCACAAGCAACTTCCAAGCATGACATTATCTTGGGGCGGGAAGCAATTGGTGACTTCAACGCTCATCCATCCACAGCTCACGGTGCGGTTGGAGTCCCAACCCGCACTGGAGTAGCTATCATTCATGTCAATTGACACTGCTTTGTAACAGAAATCTCAAAACCAGCAAGGTCCCAAAGAAAACTCAGAGTACCGAGCTGGAAACGTGGGTATTGAATAAAAAGTTCCCCGATCAGACAGTTGTGATTGGGCCTGTTATCTCTGAGATAGTAAGATCTTTTTTGAAGCAGTTATTGACCAAGAACATGGACATCTTCTCTTGTAAGCCCGCGGACATGACTGGTGTCCCGTGGAGCAATGCTGAACATAAATTGAGGGTAACCCAGATGTTTACCCCAATTGTTCAAAAGAAGCGGAAGATGGGCTCGGAACAAACGAAAGCTATGAATGAGCAAGTGCAAGATCTTCTTCACGCCGGAATCATCCGGGAAATCAAATACCATACGTGGGTGGCTAATCCGGTCATCATTCCAAAGAGAAACGGAACGTGGCGGATGTGCATTGATTTTAAGGATTTAAACAAAGCTTGCCCAAAAGATTGTTATCCATTAGCAGAGAATGATCTCAAGGTAGATGTTGTGGCCCCGTTCAAGTTTAAGTGTTTCCTAGATGCCTATAAAGGCTATCACCAAATCCGCATGGCGGCTGGTGATGAGGACAAAACAGCGTTTCGCACTGATTAGGGGACATTCTGTTATAGAATGATGCCCTTTGGATTAAGAAAAACACGGGTGCCACCTATCAGCGGTTAATGGACCAGGCTTTCAAATGCCAGATAAGTCGAAACTTGGAAGTCTACATGGATGACTTGGTAATCAAGATCGTTGAGGAAGATCAAATGTTGAGAGACATCAAAGAAACTTTCGAAACTCTAAGAAGTATCAGCATGAAGCTGAATCCAGCTAAATGTTCATTTGGGATGGAAGAGGGGAAATTCCTTGGAGTGATTGTCACATGTGCGGGCTTCAAAGCCAATCCTGATAAAGTCCAAGTCGTAGCCCGCATGACTTCTCCTTCTTCCCTCAAAGAGGTTCAGACACTTAATAGGAAATTTATGGCGCTAAATCGCTTTTTAGCAAATCGTGCGGCAAAATCTTACCCATTTGTGTCAACGCTAAGAAATTGCCTCAAAAAGGCACATTTCAAATGGACCACGGAAGCTGAACAAGCATTTTTAGAGGTCAAAAGGTGCTTAATGGAGTTGCCTACTCTGACCACACCATATGCCTATCTGCTTCTGACATTGCTATTGGAGCCATACTATTGACAGGTAAAAAAACTCTTCAAACCCCAATTTATTATGTCAGTAGGACGTTGTCAGACCCGGAGACCATATATTCAATGCTCGAAAAGCTAGTCTTAGCACTGGTTTACGCTGCCCGGCGTCTCCGCAGATACTTTCAAGGTCATCCCATAAACGTGCTAACGGGATACAAGCTCAAAAATGTCCTGAGTAAACCGGAATTGTCTGTGCGATTGGCGAAGTGGGCCATCCAGTTGGGTGAACATGCGATTGAGTATAAACCAAGACCAGTAATTAAAGGGCAGGTGCTTGCGGACTTCGTTACTGAGGTTCCGCAGCACAAAGAGAAAGAATGTTTCATCGAGCAGCAACCCCAAGTACCTCCGGAACAAGGACAAATCTGGTCGTTGTTCACGGACGGAGCCTCAAGCAGTGAAGGGTCTGGCGCAGGCCTCAGGCTAGTCAACCCCGAAGGCCATGAGTTCACATACGCCATAAAGTTAGACTTCAAGATCACTAACAACGAGGCGGAATATGAGGCTTTCCTAGCAGGCTTGAGGATACCTAAAAATCTAGGGGTAAAACATTTGGAGGCACGGGTGGATTCCATGCTGATTGCGAGACAGATTAATGGAACTTACGAAGCTAAGAATGATGTCTTGGCTTCGTATCTGTCGCAAGCAAAGGGCTTAATTCACCAATTCTCCTCTTTTAACGTTATTCACATCAAGAGGAGCGAGAACAAGTCTGCGAACGCCCTTAGCAAGTTAGCTTCAACAAATTTTGAGCATTTTGCTAAGGACATTCTTGTTGAAGTCGTGGACCACCCGTCCTTTCCACAAAACCAAGTCCTGGTAATTCAAACAGGTGTCGAATCATGGATTACACCAATCAAGGCTTATTTATCTTCCGGAGTCCTCCCAACAGAAAAATCTGAGGCCCGTAAGATAAAACACAAAGCCTTGAATTACCAGATTAATGATAGTATTTTATACCGGAGATCGTTTCCTAGGGCCGCTGTTGCGATGTGTAGACGCAGAAGACGCAAACTACTTAATTCGAGAAGTTCACGATGGCTTTTGTGGCTTACATGCGGGCCCTAGGATGACTGTGGCAAAGATCAATAACGCGGGGTACTACTGGCCTGACATGCATTTAGACGTTGTGCAAGAAATCAGAAAGTGTGATTCCTGCCAACGTCACGCCCCCAATACCCTGCGCCCAAAGAACGATCTGATTCCGGTAACATTTGCCTGGCCGTTCCAGAAATGGGCTATTGACATTATCTGACCATTCCCAGAAGCCCCTGGACGAGTCAAGTTTTTTATAGTAGCCATTGATTACTTCACCAAGTGGGTCGAAGCCAAACCGGTCGCATCAATAACGGCATAGAGCGTTAAGAAGTTCCTTTGGGAATTCATTATTTGCCTGTTTGGTCTTCCGCAGGAACAGGTAAGTGATAATGGGACCTAGTTTGCGGACAGCGGACTACAAGAATGGCTGAAAGAACTCCAAGTCATTCAAAATTTCACATCTGTAGCGCATCCGCAAGCAAACGGTCAGGTTGAGCGAACCAACTGAACAATCATGGCAGGGTTCAAAGCAAGGTTTGGAACTAAGAGAACGGGCTGGGTGGACGAGTTGCCCAATGTACTTTGGGCCTTCCGCACCCAAAAGAATTCCAGCATTTCCTAGACGCCCTTTAGTTTAACCTATGGCACTGAAGCCATGATCCCAGCCGAAATAGGGATTCCATCCTCAAGAGTCTTGCTGATCGATGATAATGATCACGAACTCAGGATAAATCTTAACCTCCTCGAATAGAGGAGGGACTGACATCAATCCGCGAGCACAATTATAAGCGACAATTGCAGAAATATTATAACTCGCGAGGTCTAAAAATGCCAGTTCGATGCGGGAATTTTGTCTTCCGAGACAATGAGGCTTCCGGCCAGGAACCTCCGGGCAAGTTGGCCCCAACTTGGGAAGGCCCTTATAAGATAAAACAATTTCTATCGAAGGGCGCTTACAAGTTAGAAAAATTGGATGGGAATGAGATCCCTCGAACATGGAACGGGCCCAGTTGAAAAAATGCTACATAAAATATGTACGTTTTCATTTTATGTTTTGGCCTGCGTGCCCGAATAGACAAGCAAACTATGTAATTTCATTTTTGTAATTCGGCTTATGCCTGATCTATGGAAATTTATTTTAGTCTCATGTAAATATGTGTTGCTATGTAATCCTTTATTGACAAGCAAGAAGATCCTACAAACACTTATATTATGAAAGAATAAGACAAAGTGTACCGGATGAGACAAGACTTCTTTATATGTACAAATGGGATTACAGAAAAAAAAATGATGAGTTACAAAAAATATACATATAGAGGAAGCTATATCTATGATGCGGCGCCTTCGTGTTCCGCGTTCTCGTCGTCCGCATCATTATGAGGTTCCTCATCCTCTTCACCAAGACCAAGGAGGTCTTTCAGTTGTTCTATCCCATCCTCCTTGTCCGCAAGCTCAAATATCTGCTCCGCAAAAGAAAACTTCAAAGTATCAAAAGTTTTTGTCTTCTGGATAAGTACGGCAGCAGTATCCTGGCCGTGCAAAATATATTCTTCCGGAAGCTTGGCTTCTGAGGCAAATTTGTAGCCTTCCTGGAAGCCTGTTTGACGGCCAGCCTGTTTGGACGCATTCAAAAGAATGGCGACACAGTCCCCAAGCTCGTCACTATCCCAAACATCGACTGTTGGAATGATTAAACATAAATAATTATGGACAATTTAATTATTTACAATAAAATAGGATAAATACCTTGGGGACTCCTTCCACCAACAGCCACTTCTTGTCCGCCTTAGCCAGGAAAATCTCCATTTTATGGCTAGCACATTCTAAGGTTTGTTCCCGGCTCTTGGCAGCAAGATTGGTCAGACGCTTGTCTTTAGCCGCATTAAGCCTGTAGAGTTCTTATCAGTTCATCACGTTTATCCAATTGACGATGGAGAACGACCTTGGCTTCCTCAGCAGCTAAACGATTAGCCTTTTCTACCTCCAAGGCACGACGGCTCTCCTTAGACTCATCCATAGCCCCGAGGGCTTCCTTCTTGGCTTCAGCAACCATAATCTCCAGGTTATCCTACTCCTTATTCATCACCAGCCAGTCCCGGCATATCTCTTGGCTGGTAGAGACAGTATTCGCCAAATTATACGAGTGAGAGTTCAATAACTCTTGGAGAATACGGAGGCGTTGTCGTTCCCTCTCAGCGGGAGGAAGACTTTCCCGCAAATATTCAAAGCATGCATCTGCGTTGCTTAGCGTTGTATTTTGACGTAAAGTCCAACGTGGATGATGTATAGCAGCTTCCTCCTCGCGAGGGGAGGGAGAGGCCTGGCGCCCATAAGAAAAAGTACTAGCACCTCCCGGACTTCTGAAGCGATGAACATTGAAAAGTTGACATATGAAAATCTTGAAAGTCACCAACTTCCTTATCCTTCAGCGGAGAGTTATTCGTTATTACAATCGGATCGTGGACGGTGTTAGGCGGCGGGGATGGCGGTGGAGGAGGCGGAGTCGAATCTTTTAGGCCTGAAACGCCCTCAGAAAAATCTTTTAGGGCTACTGGAAAACGTCAATAATGCATCAGGCATGTGTTTGATCCATAATAATGGACAAATGTAAGAAGTATTCAACTTACCCAAAGAGATATCTTCAGAGGAAAGTTGGTGAAGGTGTGTTTCCAAATTAGCAAGTTTTGGCGTTTTTGACTTTTTGGATGGAGCAGCCTTGGTGGGTTGAACTTTACGTTTGCTAGCCGCCTTGGAAACACCTACACCAACGGCTTGAGGCTCCTCCTCAACGTCAACATCACCAACCGTTTGGTGATCACCCTCATCACCCGTCACCGAGTCTGCGGTTGCCTTTGAACCTAACTTGCGAGTTAAACCTATAAATGAGGGCAGGACGTTTGTGGAGTCAGTAGTATCAATAAGTGCTTCTCCACAACGGGGCGATGATTCTTCACTAGAAGATAGAAGTACTATCACCCTGCTAGGAGTCATGGCAGTAAGAGGTTGAGATTTTAGAATTCCCTCACCTTCGGCGATGATCTTCTCACCTTTCGCGAACATAGCCTCAGACACCATAGGCTCCGCGTGACGAGTGGAGAACAAAAAATTGTTCCTGGTGCATTCAAGAAACGGAAACTCATTGGGATGAATGGGCCGACGCACCATCAGACCTTCCACTTTATCCAGAAGGGAGCAAAGAATAGAGCCTTCACCTGTAATTGAAAATGTCGAGATTTAGAAACGAAATTCTGAATAATAAAATAAAGACTCACTCTTGTCAGAATTCTCGAAGTATGGCTCCAAGGCGAGGAATGGCCATAAACGGCTCATCTTCGCATACACCAGTGCCCCTTCATGAATCGCCCGCAGCGGCGTGGGTGTCTTGGTCAAAGTGGTATACCAAGGAAGGTCAATCTCGGTGGTAGCGGTGACGGATGGGGAGGTATCATTAGCCTTGCGCCGAGCCATTGTGAATGGAATTGCATCCTCCCGAACCCAGAAGAACTTGGGTTTCCATTCGTAAAGACTCCAGTACCACTCGGTACCGATAGGAGCCTTCTTGGTAGCAGCCCAACCGTACCACCCATCATGGTTCGTCAACTGGTAAAAAACAGCAAACCGGCCAACTGTAGGCTCAATGACGTGGGCATGACAGCAAAACTCAAAATGACGAACACGTAGCATCCAAAGAGGATGAATTTGAGACAAGTGAAGACCATAGGACGTCAATATGGCCTTCATAAACTTCGTTGCGGGTAACCGGAAGTTTCCCGTCGTAAAGAAGTCAACGTATACGGCCATTTTTCCCGCCGGAGGTTCAGTAGAAATCGAACCGTCGGCCGGGTGTTCCGGGCCCCTCTCCGGCGCCAAACCGTACACGTGGAAGTTGTCATTATAGTCTTTTTCTTTCAGATTCACAACAACTTCGTGAATGGCCGGGGTATTCTTCTTCTCACCAGCCATAAGATTAATAAATATGAGAAGTTTTTAAGATCTGGATGTTTGAGAGAGAAAAAGATTCAAAGATAAGAGCGAATTGAAGTTTGCAAGTGAGATATTTATACTCACCGCAATAAATACGACAGATTGATTGCCAGAAGAAAGAGAAAACGCGGACCGCTATATGATCGACACGTCAGACGGGAGATTCGAAAAAGTAGGAACATGTTGTCAAAAGGCGTTAAACACGTCTCGTCAGTTACCTCACAATGTTTCTCTCTCCACCACATCATCACAATTATCCCACTTGCAATAATTCAAAATATCTTACAAGTTATATTACCCTCATACAATATAATATTCACATAAAGACAAAAAAAATCTTTATCATTCATATTCAAAAGATGATTACAAGAATATGGGAATAAGTTACAAGATTTGGTCTATCCTGTGGGTTAGGAGTTGGAGCATCCTCCGGAGGGGTTGGTGGAGTGTCCTCAGCCGAGGCATCCTCTGATTCATCATCCAAGTAGTTCCTCTGGTGTTGCACACCATCATCGGCTGAGGAAAACTCCGGGAAGCATATTTTGTAGAGGGAATATCAGGTTGTCATACTCCTTAATCCGCATATCATATTCCTGCCTAACGTCAAGGCCATGAAGCGGATGACTTTCAAAATAACGGTTGGTTTGAGCATACATCATCCCTTCGTCGAATCCCTTCAAGCGGCCGGATTGGGAGGAAGCAGTTATCAAGTTCGCAAAACAATCAGTTAGCTCAGAACTCCCTTTAATATGACGGATAACCTGACAAAGGCAAAAAGTGATTCATTAGAATCAAAAATATGAAGTGTGTAATAAAAAAACATATGAGGAAAACTCACAGAATCAAGCCCTCGGTTGACGAATCACTGTCGGTCTTGCTCGGCACGCTTCGCCCTGCTCCGAAGCTCCAGCAACTCGTCAGTCATTCTTTGTTTTTCATCGGAAACCTCAGTAGCACAAGCTTTCGCTTCCGCACGAGATTGCAGCAAGGAGTCATAAGCAGACTGCATTTCAGCAGCACTTTTGTCTTTAAGCTCAGATCGCTCCTTCTGCAACTTCAGTTCGGCCTCAAGCTCCTGGATCCGGTTGCCTTGGCGGGTTACCTGGCTTTCTAAGGCCGAATTAGCTTCAAGGGCCCCTACCAAGTCATACTTTCTCTTCTGGGTTTCAGCTCGAGCAGCCTCAAGGGCCGCATTTTGCCTCTTGCTGGCTTCTTTCCACTGACGAGCAGTGGCAGCATTCCAGTTTTTTCTCACCCTTAAGGGCGATCTCGGCATCAGATAGTTTCCACTTCGCCGTGTTTGCCGATGACCGATGCTCCGCCGCTTTTTGTTTAGCTTCATCGGCGGCTCGAGAAACTTCACCAAGCTTGCCACCCATTATGTGCCATTCGTGTAATATTTCTTGTACACAAGCCAAAGAATTGGCAAATAACGAAGAAACATCCATATGAAGATCATGGCGTGAGCGGCCATGCTGATAGATCCGCTCCGCAGGTGGCACGCATTGCTTAATAAAAGCCATGAACACCTCCGGATCAGTGAAGCGTGTCCCATTAACAATACCCCAATTTGGGGTGAACAAGTGATAATCCTCCCTGGGTTCGCCTCTCCATAATAGTCAGAACTCGATGCATCGAGGAGAACTGGGATAGAGGAAGATTGATGAGGAGCACCGTGTATCGACCCTCTTCCAACTTCATGGACAGACTGTCTGAACCTAAATTCTCCTCCTACACCCGTAGACGGAGATGAGGAAGTGAAAGAAAATTGTGGAGGAGGGCTAGGAGGGGACTCTTGGTCCTGTAACCCTCTTCGTTCAAAATAGGATCATTTTCCTAGAACCCGGTAGCTCCCCCGACCTGAAAAAGATAGTCTAAAGAGTCATTAGTTTCGGGTTGAAGATTGGACCCCTCCACATTTGCCTCAGTTAGAGGTGTAGGAGGCTTATCTTCCGTTTCCTTCTCGAGAGGAGGAGACGGTTGTTTCTCAGATTCCGGTGTTGGTGATGCTAATTTCTCCAACACATCATCTCCAATAATCGACGGATCTACGCAAGAAAATCACATTTAACTACTAATCAAAGCAGTGAAATATAAAAAGTGAAGTACGTACCAGTTACCGTCTTCATGCGTTCAGCAAGACTAAACTGCGGCTTCTTAGGATGATGAGCCCGCCATTTCTTAGCCGCTGGTTCGCCTTTGGTGTCCGCAGCACTCGCACCCGCATCACTAGCTTGAGAAGACCCAAAAGATCTTTTCTGCGCCAACTCTGCCAACAGGTGCGAAACAGATGAAATTTCAGAAGCATCATCAAAGATCTCTTCTTCTTGGGTCGAAGAATCGTCACTCGATGATAGAATGACGATTACCCCATCAGAAGTGAGGGCATTAAGCGGAGGAGGGTTTAAAACGTACGCACCTGATTGAAAGGTAGCATCCGAAACAATTGGTTCGGCACGCACCTTAACGGGAAAAAGGAAGTGGCCCTCAGTCTTTTCAAGGACAAGCTTATCTTTCGCGTCACGAATACTCTTCCTCGCGCAACCTCTGTCCTCAAAAAGTGAGTTTAACATGGGTCCTGGACCGGAAAAGATAAACATGAAATATCAATTATAAAGTTCCAAAACAGAAGAAAGAGGAAGAGGACGACTTACGCTCGTCTAAAACCGATGAAAATGGGCTCCAAATACGGAGATGGCCATAACCGGCTCATGCCTGCCCATACAAGGGCTTCCTCGGGTAATGCCCGCATTGGCGTCGGCTCCGAAACTAGGATAAAAAACTATACCTGACACACATGGGAAGCCGTGACAACTTCCGGGAGCTCTTCGGTGGCCGGTCGTCGGACCATAGTATTGGGCACTACGTCCTCAGATATCCAGAAAAACTTACCACGCCAATCATTAGAGCCTTTCTCAATCTCTTAACTGATACACCTGTCGGAAAATCCCTGACACGTGAACCAACCACCACGGTTGGCCACTCGGTAAAAAACATGAAATCGGTCGACACGGGGTAACATCCCATGTGCAAAACATACAAATTCGTAACGGCGAATTCACATGATGGAACGAGGATGTAACTAGGATAAATGGATCCCGTATGCACTTAACACCTTCATAAAAAACATGGTCATGGGAAAACTAAAATTCCCATAGGTAAAAAAATCAGAAAATACAGCCATCTTGCCAGGCGGTGGCAAACTAGCGATAGATCCGGGAGAGGGAAATTCTGGTGCCCACTCCGGTGGAATACCATAGGTGTCGATTAGCTTTTTATACTCAGATTGATCCCATTGAACCTCTACCTCGTAAATTTCAGATTGACTAGTCGTCATTACAGCAAGATATGATGAATAATACGCAGTTGTAAGAAAAAATAGGGCGGTTAATCGAAATCTTCAGAAAGAAAAAGACGAAGGATATTCAAGAGTCAAAGGCGATAAAACTTCGAAAGGAAGTTAACCTCTCCTATTTATACTCATCGCAATTAATGGGATGGATATGAACAGTGGAGAGAGAACGTCGAAACCCAATCAACAGGCGACACGTCACGCGGGAAATTTGAAAAAGCAAAAAGGTGAACAGTCGGGTACAGTGACAGCCGGTATAAACGTCACATCCTCTAACACACGCGCCTGCAGGTTGTCCACCTCGTACTATTGTATGGTTATCCAACACAAAAAATCTTCACCACAACTTGCAAATTTCAGAAAATCTCCAAAAACACCCTTAAGTCCAAAATTTCACCCGCAATAAAGTACTTCACGCGGAAGAAACACTGGACTGGGGGACTTATAGAGGTGGGGTCCAAAAAGACCCAAATACCCTTAAGTATCACCCGCGGGTCGACCAAGAGCTCCTCGCATGACACCCGTGGGACACATGGATCACCCGCTTAACCGTCTAAGGAAGAAACACCCACATGACGCATGCGGAAGCATCCTGGAACTCTCAAAAGTCATCCGCAAGACGGAATACCTGTACGCACCAAAATGACCAGGAGGCAATGCCTCGGGACAGCTGTCATTAACTAATTACATTCTAGAAGATTTACCAAGATGCTTTCTTGAGTAATACGTGATTTCTCGGCCAACCAATGAAGGACACCTGATAAGGCCGTTATAACCGTGCACATGGCCAGAGGTTATTTATCATCCTATCTCGTAAGGACGTGTGTCCAGGTTGTTATGCATGCACATGCAACATATAACTTAAGCCTATCATATGAGGACACGTGTCCAGGTGGTTACGAGAACATCTTCTAAAAAGGACAGCTGGCCCAATCACCTTCCCACATTCTTCGGCTATAAATACTCTTTGAATCTTCATGAGATATTCATTCACACTCACTATACTCTTACTATACACTTAAGTACTTTATCTTCTCCGTTAGGATTGTACTTATTCTCACGCCGGAGGGTGGTTGCGGAAGACACCCCCCCCCCCAATCGTGTCCTTCCCGTAACGAGCTCACGGTGTCTGTTTTGCAGGTTCACGTCACTAGGACTTCGGGAATTGTTCTCATATCGTATTGGTTGTTATCCGTATCCTACCATGTGGAATCATTGGATCTAAGACGCGTCAAGGAGAGTAGATCCGTGTTTCTTCATACGGTGTTTGAAGTCGGACTTCAAACGTTAAATAATTTGAGGAAGAATGAAATCACGTCACAATTAAACTCTAAAAAAAATATGAAAAATAATGTTGTTAAAAAATATGACTTTCAAATGAATTAAATTGAAGTAAGTCTAAAATGTGTTTCAAATGAAAGTTGAAAAGTATAGTGATTGGAATAAAACTGGGAGAGGGAGTATGAATTGAAGTGAGTGCTAAAAGTGTTTCAAATGAAACCTGGAAAGTACAGTGATTGAAATAAAATTTAGAGAGGGAGTATGAATTTAAGTAGTGCAATATATGTGGAACCTTTGATAGTTATTTTACAATCACCTTCCTCATGTTTTACTCCTATATATGTTATTCTCGTGTGTGCCCAAAATTGGTAGACACGGTTCTTGAATTAACAACCGGCCGTACACTAACCGACCGGTCTCAGTATCAACAGGAAGGAAATAGAGCACATGTCCCAATGTAAATCAGAAGATGTTAAGGTTTGAGCCCCGTAACTACATAATAGTTTCCCAACTTCACACCACTGAGCCACTATCGTTGGGACGAATTGAAATCCTCAAGCTCGTGCAATCTGGATTTTTTGACCTTGTTTGATCAAGTGAATCAAGAAAGTGTATTAAAAATAAACAATAACAAAATCCAGGTAAAATAAAAAACTAAGCCCTATTTAAAGGCAACTATTAACTTAACCAACAGGAAATTTAAACTACGAAAAACATAACAGACTTTTGATTTAAATATTTACTAACAAGTATAATAGAAAACTTTAGTGCCACAAAGCCTCCATTGGCCGCTTTGCGGCACTTTATTGGTACACCGGCA